>NC_061113.1:268122387-268155858 GCF_002878395.1 Capsicum annuum
GGCCCGATAGGATTTTGGGGCGTGACAAGATATTGGTTGAAGAAGCCTTGACCTGAATAAAAAAAGATTCAGTTTTTTTTCATAACTAGATGGTTCCGATGTCCATTTACAATCCTCATTATAACATCGGAGGACATAGCTGAAATAGACAATCATAATATGATTAGTAGTAATAACAATTTATAATTTTTTTCATTTTGGGTGTTACAAATCGATTATAGAGAGAAAAAAAATTCATATACAACATAAGATATAAAATATACATTACAACTCAATAGAGTATATACGTTTCAGCCTGTTAATTAATTTGTGAATGCAAACAACACAATACCCAAATGTTATTCTACGCATATACAAAACACAGTGAATGTATATGTGAATAATAGACGACATTGCTATGTATATAACATAAACTTGTTTCCCTGCAATTTACAAGTTTAGGACATCAATTAATTCTTTCATGTGATCAACATGAAAACAATCTCCGCACGAAATTTAACGTCATTTTAATATTCACGCAAATTTTAAGTAAACAAATTTCGTAACAGAACTAAAAATAATACCTCTTTTTGCCTGAAAAAAATTATTTCTGTTTAAAAACAATACCTTTTTTTTGTCTGAAAAAATTAACGAAATCAACCTAAAAAAAAGTCACCGATCCCGCGACAACAATACCTAAAAGAATAGCAAAAAAATAATACATCTTTCTGTTTCGATTCTCCATTGACTAGAGTACCTCAAAAGAATAGCAATATTCATCATCTTGAATTTCATTTAATTTTTTTCTTCAAAACGGTTGACAAATAGGTGCTTGATTTATTTTTGTTTTGTGTTTTTTCGTTTGATTTGTTTTTTATGTATTTGTATAATTCAAAATTTGAATTTTAATAGTTATTACATAATTTAAGGATGCAGTAATCCACTTAATTAATTGACTGCAAAAATTACGTTCTTAAAGGGAATCAGTTATTTTCATTTTTAACAGCAGTAACAATTTCACATAAACATAGGCTGCTATGTATAGGTCGGCTAGGGGTGTACAAATCGAACCGCTAAATCAAACCGAACCTATGAATCAAACCAAATCGAGAAAAAAAAAAACGACTTATGGTTTGATTTGATTGGTTTGGTGTTAGGGAAAAAAACGATCATTCTTGGTTTGGTTTGGTATTAGCAAAAATAAAATCAAACCGAACCCAAACCAAACCGACATAATACATATATAATTTTAATTTCTTATACGTAAAAAATATTACTTATAATCTACTTTCTAATTACTTTTATTACTTTTTTATATTCAGAAAATAGATATATATTCTCGACCTTTAATTATAATATTTGTTCATTAGTAACAAATTAATAAAAAACCAATTTTAATATAAAAACCTAAAACTCTTCAATTGGTTCACTTTACATTTTTCTTTCCAAGTTTTCAGAAAGTTCTCATTATTTTCTAATCTTATTTTCATCTTACTTTTCTCATTCTATTTATTCATCAAGTTATAATTTGAGTTGTTTTATGGAGTTAAGCCTTTAATAAGTTGTCTCCAATTTTTCATTCTTTCGCATGCTCACATTTTATGTGAAGGAAACTTTCAGACAAGCTACTATGACTAATGACTTAGAAATTGAATCACGGGGTATCCACATAATATTACTTTGAGAGATAGTAGTTTAGACGTCTTAATAATTTGCCAACTTAATTTTTATTGAAATTACTCTATGACCATTGTTTTTTTTTTTTTTTAGTGAAAACATTTAATTTTTTCTCCAATCACATTATAATTGTAAAGAAATCAAAAAAACCAAAAAATCGACTAAAATCGAAATTAAAAATACCGATTGTATGTTGGTTTGATCTGATTTATAAATTTAGAAAATCGACGTTATTGATTTGGTTATATTTTAATGACAAATCGAACCAACCTGACCTACGTACACCCCGACTATCTAATGTATATTAATCGGGAAAAAAAAGTAAAGTAATTAAAAAATAGAAATGAGTGCAATTATTTCTAAAAGAATCGGTATTTATGTTATTTACACCTAATTTTATACCACAAACCTGAAGAGTAATAATTTATAGAGTCAGTTGCCTTGTGATTGGGTGGTAATACTCCCTTATTTGTGACTAAGTGATTTCATGTTTGAATTATAAACATAAAAACTTTTGTTATAAAGTGTTCCCTTGAAATGAGATATTTTTTCATGTCAATTCAAATTTAACTATGCTCTGATTGATAGCCAATGTCACAACAAAATAAAAAGTAGAATCGTAGATATCCCTTTTATAAATTTCCTTTTGGATATTATAATTAAATTTCTTTATGCTGAAAATATCAATTGTTGAAGAAATACTCATCAAAATTAAGAAATGAAATATAACTAATTCTATCGATTTATTTACAGACCTAAAACTTCGTACTTATTTTCTTATTGATTGCCAATGTCATCGATGACATTCTTTTAAAAAGTCTTTAGAACTAGTACGAAACTCTTTCCATGAAGTTTTTAAAAGTACTGACTTTTCTCCGTACTTTTTAATTACTCTCACAGTCCATTTTAGTTTAACCAATATACTTCCTCTGTTGTAAATTATTCGTTCAAAATTAAGATAATATATTAATTAAATAAAAAAATTAATAACACAATTAGTTTACCCTATTAATGCAAAAAATAAAACATGAAAAATAATTTCATCTCTCCTTAATTAATAAAAAAGAACAAATAAAATGAAAAATCAAATTAAAAAATTTAAGACGAATAATTTAAAATGGAGAGAGTATTAAAAACAGTTATCTAATTATACTTATTCAATTATAAATTCTTTTACGACCTTCAAACTTCATATTTTAGTGCAACTAATTGCATTATAAATTCTTTTATGGTCCTACCCTTCTTCAAATTTAGAGAGTTTTAGTACAGCTAACTAGCCCTTCTACGCTGTGTATTTTACCCGGGAGTAGTCCTTTTATTTACACACACATATGACATACTTGTAAAGCCTAGTTTGGACGATGGAAGGATGGCGAAAGTACACGTTTTTACCATCATCCCAAATTATTTCTGCCGACAGTAATTAAATAGTACAACACACATTTGCACAAAAACAAAAATCACTAAAATAACAACAAACAGTGATCAAATTCAAACACGAATAAACCAAAGTTTATGATGATACAAACAATCAATCGAACATAAATAAATTCACAAAAAAAAAAAAAGAAGAAAAAAAACTACAATTGGTTGACAAACTTCATCAAGTAATTAGGGAAATTAATTAACACAGAAATCTAAGAAGACGGCATGAACCCAGCAGCTTCTTCATCCATACACAAATCATCAGTCTTCCTTATCGAAGCATGAATCAACACCACGAATACACCAACTGCTAACGAAATCAATATATTCGACGTTGCGCCAGTAACCAGCAACAAACCGATAGTAACAATAGATAGCACAATCAACACCACACGATCAGAAATCAGACGGCCGAAAATCATCAACGGTTCATCACGTAGGAAGTAGAGGAATAACCAGACGGCTATCAGAACTACGAAGACGATAAGCGAGATCGGATGCCAGAGAAGACTTAGGAAGACGATACCGAGAACAACTATAGCATAATTCATCTGAAAATAAGAGAAATTCGTCTTGATTCGTGAAATTGCATCGCTAAATCCAGAAGGAAGGTTGAACGAATGGAAATTAAACATCTCCTTCCATGGCCGGCGAGTACCTAAACCTTCTTTTATTACTTGTTTTGCTCTGCTTAGGTACTCCACGTTTACCGGACCGGAAGATGACGTCGGAATTGTGCCGTAATTCGTCATTTTTCGCCGGAGATTTTTGAAAACAGAGGGATTTCAGCTAGTTTTTTTTTTTTTTGCTTCTTAAAGGCGACGGAGTGAATGAGGGAAATTGACTTTAATGTTGAATAGTTTATAAGTTGTGCGCAAAATATCTGACTGACACGTGTCAATTGATAGCTGTCTCCGGCCCATTCGCTCCACGGAGTTTCTTGTTTATTTCCTTTTCAGGAACAATTCACAAATTTCGTTTGACAAAATGAGTGTTAAAATTAACAGGGTAGCTGAAATTTCAAGTATGTCATATCCAATCATGGCTTCTCAACAAGTAATTTAAGAGTATTTAATCTAAAATGAATTTCGTATCTAAATTATTGAGTATTCACGAAATAGTCTTGAATAATCATATTCACTATGTCAAGTTGATATATTTTAGTAAAAAAAATAAAATTTACAAACTTCTCATCAAGTCATGACAATCATTTTATTTCATATCCAATTAAGAGTATTTAATCTAAAAAAGAGTTATAGTATAAAGTAATAATATGATCATTCAATAATTTAGATACGTCTATACACTCAAGTTAAAATTAATTAAACGATCATTAATGTTTTCAAAACAATGATATTTTAGTTTGAATGTAAGTGATTAATAATTTCATCTGGCTTAATTTTATATGTTGATATTTGGTTGGATACAAAATATATTTACCTTTTTCATGTATTATAAAATATTTTAATAAAGTGCAGTGTCACGTCGTTAACGATAGAATTAGAGCATTTTCAAGTTTTCAAATACAAAAATATGTCATCTTTGGAAAAGAGTAAAAAAAAAAAAAAAGTATGAAACAGAGAAAAAATACTTATTATCTCCAAGTGTGTACTTTTGTACCAATAACAATAATATTATATTTATCGACTTTCTTTGTTGACTACGCCATCTACTTTCTTTATTAATTTGTATCAGTCGTTCAACATTTCGGTACAACAAAGGGGAGTACCTTCTAATATTAAGTTTATAGATAGCGTAAGCACATTATACACATTCAATTTTTTCCGAGTTAGATCTCACTTTGGCCTAAAATATGGTGATTCGGATACTCAATCTGTATGTTTTTGCACAAATACTTCAACACAAGTTCAAGACTATATCAAGAACACCTATGAAGTTTTAACATCTTCAACACAAGTTCTACAATAACTATAAATTATTTAAAGAAATAGAACCAAAACCTCCGATTTCACGTAGTGTTCTTAAAGAATTAATTCCCACTTTTCTTTTTTTTTTTCAACGACGGCGCGAAACACCTCTTGGTTCTTGCTTCACTATCCACTTGAGGGTGTGTTTCTTAATAAGAACACATGAAAGTTGCTTTCTCCCACCAATGTGGGAGAAGTATATTCCTTCTTAAGTGAGTACACTTACTCTTTATTTTTCATTCACATCAATAATTCTCAGCAATTAAATTCATTTGAGGATTTGAGAGACACTGCGTTCAGCCAATTAATTTGTTTGTAATTAGTTCAATGTTTAAACAAATAAGGTTATGATTTATTTGTTAATTTGACGTAAATCTGAATAAGGTAACGCAACAAATTAAAATCTTTCACACAATCCAACATGCAAAGTTAAATTTAGAAATTGAAAAAATTATATATTTGAAAGGATGGAGAGTTATTCAATTTGAAGATCTAAAATTGTGTAGAATACAAAATGAAGAAGGAAAAAAAGAGCACTTTTGCATCTTTTAAAATGAGATAGCAAGTCCATACTCTCTAGCTTGTTCGTAAAATTAGCTTGACAGTTAGTAACGGAGGAATCTATTCTATAGAAAAGCCGCATGATTAGATGGACTCTATCATCCCTTATTGAATTTATTGTTATACAAAGAAAAGTAAAAATGAATTTAGAATTTAAATATCATTCTAGTAGTCTTTTTCTGAGCTATTTCAACTTTGACTATTACAACAACACACAAAGTAATAAGATATATATATTTTAGTTCGTCCAAAATAAACTTTAATCCTATCTCATCTATTGGAGAGAGGTGAGACATAAATCATAAATGTGATGATGATATGGACAGAATGTCTGGCGTAAGACGGACTTTTGCAATGGCTCAACTGAGTTCGTTAATTGGATGACCATAAAAGAAATTTATTTTTTTTTTATTTTATTTAGTTTGTTTCTCTTTATTTTTTTTCTTGTTAAATTCATTTTAAAGAAAAAAGACTTTTTTGACATTTAATTTAATTCTTCGTGTGGTACTTTTAAGATTATAAAATTAATATTCTTTTTGATAATGCTAAATATATAGTACTATATATTAATATAAATAGAAAAGGCTCAAAAATACCCCTGAACTATCTGAAATAGCTCAAAAATGCCCTTCGTTAGATTTTTGGCTCAAAAATATCCCTCCGTTAAATATTTGACTCAAAAATACCCCTCCCTCTAACGGAATTCAGAAAAGAATAAAAAATACCCCTGAACTATCTGAAATGGATAAAAAATACCCCTCTGTTAAATATTTGGCTAAAAAATACTTTTCCCCTAACGAAATTAAATTATTTTGATTATTTCGTTAAATTATATAAAGTTCATCATTTAATTTATATTTCGTTAATTTCTTTAAAGATTAAAAAGATGTAAAGTGAAAATACCTTTTTAGAATAATTGTATGTTTATTTTTCAAATCAAATTCAACCAATTTATATTATAATTCAAATACTTTTTTCATTATCTTATTTTTAAAATTTAAAAAATACTTTTATGTAAAAAAATTAAAGTATTAGAGTTAAAAAGTTAAAGTTAGGATTTAATTCAATCGAAATAATTTAATTTCGTTCAGGGGAGCGGTATTTTTGAGCCAAATATTTAACAGAGGGGTATTTTTAACCCATTTCAGATAGTTCAGTGGTATTTTTGATCTTTTTTCGAATTCCATTAGAGGGAGTGGTATTTTTAAGCCAAATATTTAACGAAGAGATATTTTTGAACCAAAAATTTAATGAGGAACATTTTTGAGCTATTTTAGATAGTTCAGAAATATTTTTGAGTTTTTTTCGTAATATAAATAAAGTATTTTACAATAAATTAAAATTGAACATAGTGGGAGAAGGTGAGTGGGGATAAGACCACACTAAAACGTCGTGGGGTAGAGAGACAGGCAAGGCAACAACGAAGCATACCACGTGACTTGTTTCACTCTACACGAAAAAAGCTCTTTTTTAGTACATTTGTTTTTTTCCTTTTTATCATTTTTCAATCTATCTTGAATCAGAAAGAGTATGATACTATTGATATTGAACCTCCTAATAATTTTGACATCTTTATTTTATGCTTAGTGACATAATTTCTTGGGATTTACTCGCTAGAAAAGTTATTTTAAAAGAATAAAATAAAAAATATGTAAAACTCTCATTATCATTATTACTACGATAATTCATAAATTAGAAAATAGATTTGATATTTCATGATGAAATGGTTGAGTATGAAACTAAGTGATAATGAATGTTAAGAGTTTCACCGAAAAACGAGATTGATCTCTCATACGGGCTCCTATAGGCTAGCTTGCGAGTGTTAGGCACAAAATTCAATAAAATAAGTAAAAATAACATAAATCTAAATCTTATTAGAATTATTTATACTCTCTCCTACTTTTTTAATTACTTTACTCTCGTATACATAACAAGACCGACATATAAATAGAAACCTTTGTATATGACAAGACCGACATCTACATAACAAGACCGATTTATTAACAAGTATGACAAGGCCGACATATTCATAACAAATTCGATTCATATACATAATATGACCGACATATACATAGAAGCTATGTATTTATATTTTTTGAGAAAAATAATTTTTTTTTAATATATTTGGAGATATAATTTTTTTGTAATAAGTGAATCTTAAGTCGTGATTTTGTGTAATTTTTAGATAAAATAAAGAAGTTCAGAGAAAAAAAAGAGTTCTTAACTAACCGACCATATAAATTTTCATCAATGAGAGTTTTATTTTCCTAATTTTGTTTTCCATTTTTTTATTCATACCTTGATATACTAATAAATTTATAAGAAATTGTGGGGGGAAATGTGGAAACGTGGGTGGTAGATTGAGTTTCCCCAAGTCAATTGGAGTCGAGTTGAGATAGCCAATCTTCAGCTAGTGTCATATTATCAAGTATTTAAAACTTCGACTGCACAAGAGAGAACATTCAGGAACTACATGTGACCTTTACTGCGGCTCATTATCGATTGAATAATTATATTTAGCGGCTCAGTTTATTAGTTATTAATTTTTAAATATACTAATTCATAAGTCACTTAATAAAATAACGGTTGGTTCGGTATCGAATTAACAATTAACAGATGATTATGGATGATGTAATAGATAAATTTAAGAGAGAATGAAATATCGAGCGTTCGTTTCTTCACAGATTAAGTTGTTTGTATATTATGATTGATCTATTTATCAATCTTTTAAGCTTCTTGAGTTTTGTTCGTGTAGTTATTTAATAGGTTAAAACATCGAATTAAATAGAAATTTTCTTCTAGACCTAAAATGTATGTAGAAATATTTTTAATTACTGAATTGACAAAAAAAAAATTAAAACTTTAATAATATTTGAATTTTTATGTTTTATATCAAACTTTGTGAAGGACACATTTGGGTTGTTTCACTTTTATTGCGGTCCTTTGTGTTGTCAAGAATAATTTATGTTTTGGTTTAAGAATAATTTCAGATTTTCTTTACATTTTAGGGAGTC
The DNA here is from genome assembly GCF_002878395.1 of Capsicum annuum. Classification (NCBI taxonomy): domain Eukaryota; kingdom Viridiplantae; phylum Streptophyta; class Magnoliopsida; order Solanales; family Solanaceae; genus Capsicum; species Capsicum annuum. Next base: position 268,130,972 of record NC_061113.1, read on the forward strand.
TGACTGTAATTTATGGTTAGATATCACAAGAAGTGACATGTTATTTTTTAAACTAAGAAGTGAATAGAATAATAAATGGAGTTTTATATGTTGGATTGACAAAAGATACTTATATATTTAGGAGTAAAAATATAGTTATAATAATTTTTAATGGATTAACGGTTTATCCGATAAGAAAATTGAGTAATTCGTCTCCGCACCAATAAGCCATTAATTATAAAAATTTATCCATTCCTCAACCATTAATCCGATAACCCATTACCAATTAGCCAATAAACGAATTTTACGGCTGGGTTAACGGTTACGGTTCGATTTTGAACAACCTTAACCTTTACCTTTTTTTTTTTTTTAGTTTCCCATCCGACATCCGATATTCGTATTAAAGTTCGACTAATTTAAATTTGTACCGTGTAAGACCCCAGTCGAAGAAAAACACTCCTTATCAAGTATCTTTTTATACCGAAAACTCAAACCTAAAACTTTTTAATAGGATCAACTCCATTCGGTGGACCCCACGCTTTGTTGGGGACCCTTACCTGCTTTTCGCCACGAGTGGTTCCTTCTCTACCTAACTTTCATTCTTTTCAAATAAGTTCCCTTTTAGAAAAAATAACTTTATTAATATGTAACTATTCAATTTATATGTTATTTTTGACTTTTGAGATTCAAATAAATTTATTTTTTATATATATTTTTACATATTTTAAATATTAATAATTGTGACTTATAATAATTTTAACGTAGCTTTCAAATATATAAATTTTATTCAAAAAAATTGAAGATTTCATACCTGAATTTACGGTCAAACTTAAGTTGTTTGACTCTCAAAAATTAAAAGTGACAGATAAATTGAAACAGAGGGAGTAAGTTGCTAAAGTTTTCTATTTTACTTCTTCGAATTCAATTTTACTTATCATATTTTGTTATACGCGTCCTAAAAGTATTAACTAAAGAGTAAAGAGTAACTTGACTAAATTATCTTAACTAAAGAGTAAAGAGTAACTTGACTAAATTATCTTAATTTATTATTCCTCTTAAACGTAAAGTTTTTACAAATAAGTAAAAGTGAACTAAAAGAGTGTCCAGTGAACTAATGATATAATATTAACAAGAAAGACCGTCTCTTTACTCTTTTTACAAGCTCTTTAATTCTAACTTTCAATATAACACGTTTTAGATCATAAGATTAAAAGAAATTTTGATAGATTTGCATATTTTGAATTAGTTAAAATCACAAGATTTAAAAATTATTTTTTACTTTTTAAAAGTTCATGTTGAATTAAAAACAAACAAATAAATTAAAATGAAGAGGGTATGTTTTTCAATGCAGTTCATAATTCAGTTAATGATAAATGCGAGTTTATTTTGTCTGTTTCTTTGATTTATTTATCACAATGGAAGACATTGTATTTGAATCAAATTAAAATTTTAATGACATCAGGACTTCACATTCGTGAAAAGGATAAAGAAATTTTTAGAAAGATTTTAATATTTTACAAGTTCTTTTTGTCTAAGGAGTAAGGAGTGATTTAATTGGGACAGTATTTCAATAAACTATTTTGGGAAACAGACAAGTCAAATTAAAGAACAAATATAGAGTATTCCCCCCCACTAATTGAACAAATCAGCAGATATTTATAATAAATCTGAAGAAATCCGAATTATATAGTGAATATTCGAGAATTGATCAAGTCTCTATCAAGTTGGATATTTGTGTGGTAAAAGTTCTAGATATATTTGTCTTTTTTCTTAATCACAAAACAACAACATCAAATCAGTGTATTCCCACAAAGTGAGGTCTGAGAAGGGTAAAATATATGCAGTCCATACCGCTATCTCCAAAGAAATAGAAAAGCTGTTTCCGATAGATCCCGGCTCAAGATAGAGAATAGTAAGTAAGAGCATAATGTACCATTAAGCATGGTGGGTGGCATAACATAAAAGGAATAAGACATACTAAAAATAAAATAGAAATCAGAGATATACGAAATAAGATAAATAAGCGCAATATGAAAAAAGGACAGCCCGATGCACTAAAGCTACCGCTATGTGCGATGTCCGGGGAAGGGCCCCCTTACCTTGCATTTCTGCCAGAGGCTGTTTCCAAGGCTTGAACCCGTGACCTTCTGGTTACATGACAGCAACTTTACCAGTTACTCCAAGGCTACCCTTCTTAAAGGACAGCCCGGTGCACTAAAGCTACCGCTATGCGCGATGTCCGGGGAAGGGCCCACCACAAGGGTGTATCGTACGCAACCTTGCCTTGCATTTCTGCCATAGACTATTTTAAAGGTTTGAACCCGTGACCTCCTGATCATATGGCAACAACTTTACTTAGTTAATCACAAAAGATACCATATTTTGTTTGGACATTTTCAATCTTCTTTATAAACTAATGAATACGTATTATTTTACTTGAGATCATGCTTTGGTAGAGAATTTTGAGATGAATCGTTTGCTAAAATAAAGAAGGTATGAATTATAAGAAAAGTTAAGTGTCTCAAAACTAAATTTAAGTGGAGGTTTATGAAATTATATTTTTAGTAATTAAAGTGACTTTGTAGCTTAACTTGAGTAACTTTGTTAAAATGCGAGTATAAGTCCGTAAATAGACTATTATGCATAATTCAAATGTATTTAAAGTCAATTATAAATTTACAATGTATCGATCTTGCCAACAACAAACTTTTTTTATAATAAGCAAAATTTCATTATACTTGCATGATCATCTAAGTTATTCAATCATATATATCTAGTTGTCTTTAGAAAATGACAGTTTCAATGTCATCCATAATTTGCAGGCTCAAAATTACTCATGACTTTATGAGTTGTATCAACAGTGAAAGAACCAGCATAGCATTAAAAACACGATGAAAGGAAAAAAATAAAAATACAGGCTCTAATCTGAAGATATTTAACAAAAGAGTTTGTCCCTTGAGACTTCTCGAGTGACATGAAAATATTATAATAAATTCACTTTTATACTTTCTTGTAAGAAATTCACTTTTATATTAAAAGTAATTATGGTTATTTTCAGAAGAAAAAAAAAACTTGATTTGCAAACTATAAGCTTTCGCATGAGGGGTGGAGCCAGCCTTTAGTTAGGGATTCAGATTGATCGAAAAATATACTATTTATATATGATTAAAATTATTTTTCATGTGGTTATAGTAGGTGTTGAACCCCGTTCGACTAAGCTTTCTTTGAATATTGAACCCTTTAGTTGAAATCCTGACTCCACCTCTACTGACGCGCTCTCGATTTCGAACCTAACACACCTTTCTCCCTCCAAATTATTTAAAAGCCTCCAGTTGAATCAAATTCATTGTCTAAACGATCACTCAATTATTGAAAATAGGTGTACAATTCTTTTTTTTTTTTTTTTTTGTATCATGAAAATTAATTGTCTTTTGATATTTCACTCGATGATCACTCAAGCGGAAATGGTATATACGTCCATTTTTTAATGATATGATACACGATTTTCAAGCCAACAAATAGATCAAAACATTAAATTCACCAATTTTAATCAAAAACCTCCTATGGAACTTAATATTCAACCCATAAAATTCCTTTCTTTGCTAAATAAACAAAAGAAATTCATAAACAAAAGTATATGCACTTAATATCTGCGAACTACTTATTAGTTTTGGTAATTACGATCCTTGAAATATGATAGCATCTAACATTGTCTACAAACCAAACAAATCCTAAAAACACCAACCCACAACGTTAAATATGATAATTTGGTGTTAAGGGATCAGCCTTCAGTTAATTAATTAAGGGGTTGTTTGGTACGCGGGATAAGGTGAAATATTCCATTGTTAAGTACGATTCTGAATTTATACCATGTTTGGTTAATGGTAATAAATTAGTCTTGAGATAAATTCATATCATCAATCAATCATGGTATAATCTAATAACAAACCTAATGTTGGTATATCCCATCCTATTCTATCCAACATGAGATTATTTATACCACCTCTCATATGGTATAAATAAGTTCAGAAAATGTAATTCTAGGATTTATTATTTCAAAATAATTTAGTCTACATATCAAAAGACCTAGAGCTTCTTTTTCCTCTTTTAATTTTTCTTTTAGAAATCAAGGAATCTAAATTAATCCATTTATAACCTAAAAAACAGGAAGATAGATACCCTTAAACAAAGAATGTGCTGTTTGTTCGAAAATAGTAAGCAAAATAGACAATATGGAGTGCATTAATTCAACGTGCCAAACATTAGACTCAGAAAGAATTAATATCTTATGCAATGAAATTATTAGATATGATTAATAAGAAAGATCTCGTCTACCAAATATATGTCCATCTGCTGAGACAAGGTGGAAATACCATCATAGTTTTCATCATCATTAGTTATTACCAACGACAATAACAGTGTATAAGAGGCGGGAGGATTTGAACCCACAATCACGAGGTGAATAAAACTTTTACGAGTCTCTCTACTCCACTAGACTAATAATACACTTTATTTATGGGTTATTGAGTCCCGAGAAACCCCACCCGAGCTCCTAGATCTGCCCTGCAGTGTATAATGTAGTCTCCACAAGTGAGATTTACATAGAATAGGATATACACAGACTTTTCCTCTATCTTTGTAGGGGTAAAAATATTGTTCTCGATAGATGGTGTAGTCCCACAATTTGCTAACCATATTTGCCCATAATTTTACATTGACAATATAAATAAATTTAACACCAAATAATGTATCGATCAACATTTTTACATTAATACAAAACATTTTTATACTCTCTGTCTATCTTAACATAGCAGGATCCCACGCATAGCAAGGTAGCTTAATGCATCGTACAGTTCTTTTAATCTATCTTAACATATTTTAATGGGTCAATTTGTTAGTTTCTACGTTACAAATTTCACTGTCTTTAAATTTACGAAAAATTATAAGGAGCCATAGGTCATTTTAGCCCGGCTATTATTTTTTATAGATAAATACTTATTTGCACCTAATATTTTATATCAAATCAAGTAACTTAACTTTAGCAGTCAAAAAAATTATTAGAATACACGGTTAAGTGAAAACCACGGGTAAGAAAGAAACATAACGTTAAATTATTGATTTGGTGTAAATACCATTCCTCGTCTCTAGGTGCCGAGGTATCCACCGTAAGCCTTTCGTCGAGTAAATTTTTATCCTATTTCCTATCCCTTGAAATTTACTATTTAAAAAACTATTAAAATCATTAGTTAAAGCTCATTTATCCATCAGGTTTTCCAACTTGTTTGGTGCAACCTAAGCCAATGTTAGATAACACAAAAGTGGGAATGGTAGGATAGGGAAAACTTCAGCTTAAAGCAGAAACTAGCAGTGAACTTGAAGGTTGCCTTTAAGGATACAATTTACATGTTTTTAAGTTTTGTCCACTTCCAACATCTCATTTGTATTCCAAGTTTCCACTCATATCTTGATTTACAAAACATACATGCATAGCTGTCTGTCCTTTTATTAAAATAACAGACTTACCTACCTTTATATATCAACAAACTAGTGTTGTGTGATCCCATGACCCAAAAACAAAGGAAATTCTTTATATTTCTTTGATAGCTTTCTATCTCGAAATTGAATCAACCAAATATTGTCAATATTTTGAAGAGCTGCAAAAAAAAATAAAATGGAGGGCAAACACAAGTTATTTCATGGAACACTTGAAGTTTCAATTTTCCGTGCCACGTCTCGCAAGTCCTCTCTTCCCTTCAAGGTAAGTGATACATTGCAAACACAAGTTTTTCTTGTACTAACAAACCTTTGTATTCGTTCACAAAATCTTGTTTCAGTTCCATCCAAGCTAGGTTTCAGCGATTACATTTGTGGTTTAAACTCGTAATGTGTGTAATCAAACACATCACGGGCTACGCTCTTACCATTAGACCAGAGCCCCTGAGCTGCAATAACAATTACTACTAGTTTTTAAGGCCTAAAATACTCTTCTTATTTTGTTTTTGCAGTGTATATCAGCAAATGGAAAACCTGCATTTGTGACAATCATGATTGATAACAAGACAGTAGCAAAAACAACACAAGAACGTGATCGTGTTTGGAACCAAACATTTCAAATCCTATGTGCTCATTCTCCAAACACAACAATTACCATTACTCTCAAGACAAAATGTTCCATCTTAGGAAAATACACTATTCAAGCAAACAAGCTCTTAAACGAAGTGAGTTTAATCGAAGGATTCTTTCCACTTTCCATTGAAAACAAGAAGCCAAAGAAGAAACTGAAGTTGCAGTTCATTGTTTGGTTCAAGCCAGCAGAAAATGAACCAAGCTGGGGAAGAATACTAGAGAATGGTGAATTCACAGGATTCAAAAATTCAACGTTCCCTCAAAGATCAAACTGCAGTGTGACACTTTACCAGGATGCACATCACCAACATACGTTCCAACCGCCATTTCAGCCGAGACCTAAAAACTTGTGGGAGGACATATACAGAGCCATTGAAGGTGCAAAGCATTTGGTTTACGTTGCAGGGTGGTCTTTCAATCCTAAGATGGTTTTGGTAAGGGGAAAAAACTATCACCATTTCCGTTTCTTTTTCTTTTTGTTTCATGGCTTTACGCGTATGTTTTGGTGTTAGACTGACGTACATTAGTTGAGGAATGAGTTGTTGACTGTTTATATGATTTTGGGTAAACCTCACTTCATGAGATAAATTTTAAGGCCGAGTTAGACCCGATGTCCGTTTTCTTGACATGCTATCAGATTTCTAGAGTCAAGAAAGGATTTCGACTTGGGCAGAAGGCATGTCCAAACATATGCAATAAGTCCAAGAAACAGGATCCCAGGTTTGGTAATGGAGGGTTATTTGTTTTTAAGGAAACATAGGCAGTTTGTCCAAGGGCCCTCATGTTACGTTATCCACGCCTCACAATTTAGGGGTATTAGATGTTCCCAGATATGTTGAGAAATGAAATAGCTTTTGTAGTTGAGTTAAACCTGGTGTCCATCTTCTTAACATTTGGAACACTGGTGGCTTCTCTTTTCAGGTCCGCGATCCCAGTGCAGAAAGTACACATGCAAAAGGAGTAAAGCTAGGGGAATTGCTGAAGCGTAAAGCAGAGGAAGGTGTAGCTGTGAGGATCATGCTTTGGGACGACGAAACATCCTTACCAATCATCAAGAACAAGGGAGTGATGAGAACACACGACGAAGATTCTTTAGCCTATTTCAGAGACACAAAAGTAGTATGCAAACTGGTTCCCAGATTACATCATAAACTGCCCTCATTCTTCGCGCATCATCAGAAGATGATAACAGTAGATTCAAGAAGTCATTTATCGTCAACTAGTCGAGAAATTACTAGTTTTCTTGGTGGTTTAGATCTCTGTGATGGTCGATACGATACAGAACAACATTCCTTGTTTCGTACTCTCAATGCAGAATCACATTGCTATGATTTCTATCAAACAAGCGTATCTGGTGCAAGCCTTCACAAAGGAGGGCCAAGAGAACCATGGCACGATTCTCACGCTCGTGTCAAAGGGCAAGCAGCTATGGATATACTCAACAATTTTGAACAAAGATGGAATAAGCAAATTGGCCCGTCTTTGCTCATTCCCATAAGATCCATTCCAGAACTAAGCAATCAGCCAAACATGGCTTCTACTGATCGGGACTGGAACGTTCAAGTACTCCGATCAATTGATCATGTCTCCGCATGCCCTTTGCCTAGGAACATGACAGTTGAAAGAAGTATTCATGAAGCTTATGTTGAAGCAATTAGGCGAGCTGACAGATTTATATACATCGAGAATCAGTATTTCATCGGTGGATGCCACCTTTGGGAGCAAGATCAACATTGTGGCTGCAGAAACTTAATTCCAATCGAGATTGCACTAAAGATTGTGAATAAAATCAGAGCTAAGGAGCGGTTTTCTGTGTACATTGTGATACCAATGTGGCCCGAAGGACTGCCAGAAAGTGATTCAGTGCAAGATATACTGCACTGGACTCGCGAAACAATGAAGATGATGTATAAATTTATAGGTGAAGCGATTAAAGAAAGCGGCGAACAGGGGCATCCTAGAGATTACTTGAATTTCTTCTGTCTTGCAAATAGAGAAGAAGAGATCAAGGGAGAATTTGTTCCACCTTATTCTCCACATGCAGAATCACAGTACTGGAGGGCTCAAAAGAATAGGAGATTCATGGTTTATGTTCACTCTAAGCTCATGATAGGTATGAAAAGTCTTCCTCTATATATACTCATTTAGTGCTAATTTAGAGGTGGCAAAATCAATCTTTTTTTCAGCAACATGCCCTAGTTTAAACTGGTTGAGCTATGACCTGTTTGCTGACTTAATCCAATGGGTTGAACTTGAAATGACTCATCAAACTATCGAGTCAAAACAGGTCAAATAGTGTAACCGAGTCAAAATGCAACCCAAACTTAGACGTCCAAAATCAAAATGGGAGATTATGTAAATTTGGAAGAACTTAAACTCACATTTTGTTTCCACGATGAGCGGGATGGGTCGTATAATCTATCATTTGACCCAGACATTTTGGATGGATTAGGTCAGGATCTGTTTACTTATTTTAACTCATTCGAACCTGGCCAAGTTTGACCCAATTCACTCATTTGCCACTTCTACTTGTCGTATTATTGATCATTTAGACTAATATAGCGTACGTGCTAACAATTCTTTCTCCAAATTTTCAGTGGATGATACATACTTATTAATTGGTTCTGCTAACATAAATCAAAGATCCATGGATGGGAAACGTGATACTGAGATTGCAATAGGATGTTATCAGTCAAAAACTGAAGAAGAAGACATAGATCAAAGGGACATTTATGCATATCGCATGTCATTGTGGTATGAGCACACTGGACTAGTGGAGCAAGAGTTTCAACAGCCTCAAAGTTTGGAATGTGTGCATAGAATCCGTTCCATCGGAGACCAAATGTGGAAAATTTACGATCAAGATGAAGTAGAAGACATGAAGGGTGTTCATTTGGTCACTTACCCTGTGAATGTTACAGCAGAAGGTCATGTAGAGGATCTTGTGGAGAGAAATGGTCACTTCCCAGATACTGAAGCACCAATAAAAGGGAAAAGATCAAAAGTTTTAGCACCTACGATTACTACATAGAAGGAAACCCACATGCATTAAGAAGATTACAGCCCTTGCACCAATGATTCTGTACATGATGAATAGTAGTAGCAGGTTTGATTAAATGTGCAATTTGTTTGAAAGATTACAAAGAGAAGAAACAATCAGTTTCTTGTGACTATAGAGCAATATAATTTTTTTTTTAAAAAAAAACAGTAGTTTTATATGTAAATGTATATAAGCACATTGTGAACAAAATAGTCTTTGAGGTTCTTGCCATTTCCAATGGATTGTGAACAGAATAAAATTCCGAAACTCCGTTCTTCCTTAAGAAACACATACGATAGTGATTTTATTTTGAAATTTTACCAGATAATCACAGGAGATAGATCACAGCAGTGGCAAAAAATGAATGCTTTGTACAAAGAACTATGTGCAGCTTTCTAGCATATTATAGAAGAGAATCTGTGAGTATGACACAGCCCCTAGCAATCAGCAATAAGGTTATGAAACAAAATATCATACAACCAAATTTTGCATACTTGTAACTCCGAAGATTATTTGGACTGCTCATTTCTGTCATATGCAGAAACTTCATGGAAGTCATGAAGTTGAGAATCACCAGTGCCTTTCAGCTCTCCTTTGCATGAGCTGGGTTATAATTTTCAATTGCATCCCTCAGTTTCTGGAGCTGCATTATATTTTCCAAAGTAAGTTATTTCACAGGAAAAATGATCGAAAGGTGAAAACATGAGGAGTAAAAGAACATAAGCTTAGACTGTCAGAAAATCTTTTTCCCCAAAAATAAGCAAAAAGGTTTAGGCTACCACATTATCAGTTAAGAAATTTCTTTTACCCAAGATATCTTAGTAATGGAGTTCCTCCTACAGCGATGAGATAAACATTGGTCCTACCTTTGCGAGCGAGCAAGAAAAGGAATCCAACAGGCCGTCTGCTCCTCTGTAGAAGTGGAAATATGGAAGGACTTTTACATTTAAGCTTTTGCACAAGGACTTGTTCTCATCAAAGTTCACCTTAATGAAAAGAATCTCTGGGTGTTTTTCAGCAATCATGCAGATCTGGCCATTGAAAGTGAAAAATAAATTATCTATATATCTTGGACAGCACAATCTTATTTGATATTTGCTAGCAGCCGAGCACGTGTGTAAAAATGATAACGGAAGGATGGGTGACCCAAAGCTTTAAAAGGAAAAAAAATATAAAAATGTAATAACAGTGAAACATAAGCATGGTGCGTCAAACAGACAAACAAAAAGGCTGAAAAGAAAACAAAAGAAATTACTAGAAACTTAATGAGGCCAAAAGAATATAGGATGATTGGGTAAGTTGAAATTAATCGATAAGGGAATTAGCCCCACATTGAGCAATAGGACACAGCAACTTCTGATAGTCATAAGAGAAAGAGGTAAGATCATAGTAAAATTCCCATAACCACAAATTCAATAGCAACAATGATTACGAGCCTTGATCTCAAGCCAACTGGGGTTATAACTTATGAGTACGGTCAGAAAAATAATGACTACCTCCCAAATTGAGTGCACCCCTCGCTTCAACAGTCAGACCATAAAGAAGCTTTACGTCCAGTAATTTTACTTGCAATTACATGAATCAAAAACAGATTCTTATAGGAAAAAGGACAAAGATTTCCAATCTGGTATAGGAAGATCTTAGCTTCCAAGGCCTGCTACTCTGAATGCACCAAAATGATTGTACAAGTAACTTGATGGCAAGTTGCTTATAAAACGAGCAAGAATGAGTAGGAATTTTTCAAGGGAAGAATTTGAATGAGAACAAGTGCAGCAGCAACCACCCCAAAGTCTAAATACAAAGCACACGTTTTTTAATCAGTAAATTTTCATTAGTAAAACACCAATTCGAAGTTGGCGTTAAAACATTATGAGCAAACAATACCTATGATTCAGCTTGGGTCATCTGTAAGTTTGTTCAACTATCTATACAGCATGGTATTCTCTTTTTACAGCGAAATCAAAAGATCTTTTAATGTTTTCTTCACTACTCTCTATAATTTGGGAACCTCCTACTTCCTTTATTCCAGAAGCTCCAAATCTACAAAATGGCGCCGGAAATATAAGGTTCTTGTGCAGAAACATTTCACCCAAATTAAAAAGGCTTCTAAAGTGGAGGGACTATAAAATTTGAGAATATCAACAAAGAGTAAGACTTCTTTTACATGAAATTCTCCTAACTAATTTATGTTTTCGTATAGATATATCAAAAAGTCCTACAATAGATTTTTTATGTACTACTTATGAAGCAATTGTTACCAGAACATTTCCTTCCTTTCTTAGACCTGTCTGCTAAAGTGGACTAACCACAGGAGTGCAGAAACAAAAATTATGATAATTGTTGTACATCCAAACAATATTGGTGAGAACAATGTGTTCCGTTGTTTATAAAAGCAACGGTTCAGTATTCAGGTAAAGCTGAAACACTCACCTTAGGGAACAATGCACGACAAGAGGCACACCATGTGCCATAAAATTCAACAATCACTAATTTATCTCCAGCTTGACTTAAAGCATCTAAAAATTCCTGAGTGGAATGGATGTCAATCAGATTTGGGGCATTCTTTTCCCACCATTTTGGTTGATCAGTTTCAGCAGCAGTTGCATGTACCTGATGTCCAGAAAAAGAACACCGTTTCTTGACAATGGAAGTAAAAAAACGACGACGTTTAATCTACATAAAAAAAAGATAGTTAAGGGGAAGAGATGGACCCCAATGATCTGTTCTAAAGAGCTTCACACAGGACTTACTTCTTTTTTTTCCAAATTGAAAAGGGGACTAAAAGCATGACTGCGAACTGCAGCTAAAGTCGATTGTAATAAATACCCAGTCTTCACTAAAGTTCCAAACTTTTGTACCTCTTTAAACAAATTAACCCAAATTCTTGTGTCTCCCATCTACTTAACCTATCTTAGTTTACAGCCATTGACAAATGCAATCAACAAGCATGGGGAAAGCAAGAATTCATTTTGGTCGAATCGCCTAGTTTCCTTGGTTTATTGCAGGGCATATCTCATTGCACGATTCATCGACTGGAATCCGCTTTTATTTCCATATCATCAAAGAAACAGAAAACACCAAAAAGTTCGAATTCACAGCTAATAACATTGATTCAATAGTTTTCTTCAGTAATCTAGGCAATTCGACATTAGTTAAAACTACCAATAGCCCCACATTGAGAATGCAGTGGGGGTCACTCAAAGATACATACATAATACACCCAGAAAAATTACCTTGAAATAAAGCAAAGGCTTGTTTGGGGCATAATGAAAAGGATTAACAACAGGAGAATGAAGAGCCCTTTTCTCCCATTCGTTCAATTTAGCAGCTTTAAAGGGGAATGGCGAAGAAGAGTAAGTGGGGTTTGAAGAAAGAGAGGAGGAAAGGGAAAAGGGAGAAACTTTAGGCGAAAACACAGAGTAGCCCTGCATAATCTCTCTCTCGACCGGAGTGGAATCAGCAGGGCAGTTTTGAGAATCAAGAACAAGAAGAAGATGAAACATAGACAAGAGGGAGACTAAAAAGTAGCTGGACTGCTTCACAATAACCGGGGGCACCGCCACTCCAATCCCATTCTACCAATTTCCATATTTCTTTTGCCAATATAATATTAGTAATTAATTATTTTAATTTTAGCCCGTAATATAATTCAATTTCAGTGAAATATGAGTACAAGTTTAGTAGTTAATTCAGTGTTGTTTCATTTTCCGGATGGATAAAGTGAGAAAAAAATGCTCAAGTCTTTAATTAAATAAAGATGACGACATTATTATTAAATTAAAAAAAGATAAAGTCGACTAAACAACTGATACAATTATTCGACAACTGCCTTTGTTGTCCCAACCATTAAAAAAAAAATCAAAATTATCGAATAATTTTGATAGTTGCTGATACAACTTGTATAGTTATTGACACAGCCTTTTTAGTTGTTGGAACAAAATTGTCAAAAAAAAAAAAATTGAAAAAAACTTGCCCCTTTTATCTAATTTTTTTAAACTTGAGAGGGTCTGTTCCTTTTAATTCAATGTCCTTGGATAAGTTTGGGAATAGTTTGATGCAGTGATCCAATTTCTTGGTTTTTACTAATAGTTGCAACATTAGTCTCCGTGTTTGTTGTTGATTATTATTACTTGCATTATTTATTATTGTCGACTTGGATTTGCTTAATTGTACTTTTGAAATTCATAATAATTGGCTGCATGCAATATTGGCAAGTTGCAGGAATATATTATGGTGATAATGCTTAGAGAGATGGAATAGATGTCAAAGATTTGTTATTACTGTTTCCTTGTTAGTTGCTATACCTACTTTACTTTGATTTGGTGTACCTTACTTTGATTTGGTGTACCCGAGCCGAGGATCCGAAGTAGTGTCAAGGTCCGCATATACTCCACTTGTAAAATTTCACTAGCTATGTTGTCTGCTTGATTTTAGGCTTGTTGCTCTGTATTGTGAGCTTTAATCCACTGAGATGCCAAACTCGATTCATTGAATTCCCAGTGAAGGAAATTGAAAAGATCACGAGGAAAAATACAAGACAAAATAAAATTGTAGCAAATGATTGAAATTATATTTTTTTTGAACCTAAGTATGCTGTTGCAATCATGCACACGTTGTATACTAATCAGTGGTTATGCAATCTCGAGGAAATTGACCCTGGCATACGGCCCCAAAATTTCCATAAAAGCATGCCCTATCTGCAATAAAAAGCATATTTGGAAGACTAAAGAAGCTCAACTTCTGGTGATAAACAGTGAGGCTATCGCCTGTATCACAATCACTCGAGCTGTTTTTCCTATCCCTCAATGTTAGAATCCCACTTTTGCATGCGTAACTTAATGTTGCTGCTCACAAGCACAATCTCTGGGAGCATAAAAATGCGTAACTTTGTGTTGTTGCTCATAAGCACAACCTCTCATGTATGGGCTGGCTGCTATAACAGCATGGGAAGTAGTCCATTTGAATCTTTTGTTATGTGAGGCACGGATGTTGATTTGGTTATCCAGGATGCCATGGTGTGGGAGCTGATTCAGAGTCACAAGCCCCTCCCAAATCATAAGAACTCAGCCTTGAATTCAGGCACCAAGTGGATGTCAATTAAATTGCTTTCAGACATCTCATTAAAAAATACCCCAAACTCATATTGACTTAAAATCAGAGCATCATGAGTTCCTAGACCCATCTTTATCATAGGCATGGCTTTAGATCAGATCGTCATGGAGCTCCGACAGCCAACAGGTCACACCCCAACTTTGTACAACAAATGTCCTCCCATAGCAATAAGGCAGCAAGATAAACGTAAAAGTACATTGAACCATGCTTCCAGCTTTCATCTGCAAAAAGAAATGAAGAAACTATTATGAGACCACTGTTAGAAAGGAATTTTAAGAAAAGAGAATAATGTAGATGCTTATAATATATTAACAAGAAATGAATAATTGTGCAACTTCATACAGCATGGAGAGTTTGAGAACATAACAAGACAAAGAATGTGAAGAGGGAAATCTACCAACAATCAGATAGAACCATGAGATATGCGAATCCTTTTTTCTTTTGGGCAGAAGGGGAGGGGGGTTACCCTACACCGCCCGTACCCAAATCCACCCTTCATGGAATGATTCACTAGTATAGAAAAGAAAAAGGCATGATAGGCTGAAAGTTTGGAAACAACCAGTCAAGCAGGATTAAAACAGAATAAATGTAGTACAAGTGCAATGATGTGACACATGAGGCGGAGGTGGAAATGAAGATTGGCGCACAAACCATACCTAAGAGAGGAAACTTCAAGTATCTAGGGTCCATAAATTCAAGAAGACGTAGAGATTGATGATGCGTATTGGTGCGAGTTGGATGAATGGAAGTTTGCATACAAGGTATTGTGCGATAAGACTATGTCGTCAAGGTTTAAGGGTAAGTTCTACATAGTGGTAGTTAAACTAACATTATTATATGGGGCAGAGTGTTGGTTAGTCAAAACGCCATGTTTAGAAGATACATGGTTTATCAGGACCAACCTCTCTACCCTGCAAACATAGGGTTACATCTTATCCTTCTCAGATCTTGCGAGACTATACTGGGTATGCTATTGTTGAAGTAGAAAAGAAAGATGAAAGTAAACCAAGTGGAACAACAGTGTCCATTCTGGCATATTGCTTGCACGATGATGAACCAGGATATTCTGGCACCGCACATAGAGGTCACTTTGTCTTGAATACCAAAAGATTCCTCCATTAACCTTAATTTTCTTCCAACTTTGCCCCTGAACTAAAACCCAACTACTCTCAGTGAACATTGAAGCAAAATCTCATCACCTCCATGGAAAGTACCTCGAGAAAATCAGCAACAAAAGGTAAACATGGTTCAATTTCTAACGTGAATTATTTCATCTCAGCAACTTCAACGATCAAGCAAGAACCAAGTTCACTCCACCTTCTGACAACATGAGTGTGATTCCTTATAAATGACTCACTCACCAACTACAGCTAAAGGTCACACCCATTCAGCATCCAAAACCAGGCATTATACTCAAAATACAGTAGCCTCCACCTAAATACAAGATACTGTATATAGTAGCAGTTGAAAAACTACACACCCCATTGGCATGTGTTTCAACTACTACATAAAAGACCGCAAGATGAAACTAAGCATAGAAGGACCACTGTTTCATCCACCAATAATAAGGTGCCGACTGTCAGCAAGGCAGATTCCTAATTGTTTCTTCAAACTACAACAACTACGCCTCATTTATGAACATTTTTTCATCCAACAATATGGTGTCGACTGTCACCAGAGTAGATTGCTAACTGTTTCTTCAAACAATAACTACAATGTCTCAATCCCACACAAGTTGGAGTGGACTGTATGAATCTTCACTATCCATTTCACTCCACTTAAACTCCATTTGTGTGAACTTGCTCACAATTACCAGTCTAAAGCCTGGACAGAGGAGGGGACTACGATAGGCTGACCAATTTATGATGAATCCTCAGGATACTTGCTTCTTCAACCAAAGTAAAATATATGTGGTCTTTTCCTGGATGAGTAAAATTGCATTTCTCATACAGTAAATGTCATATCTAAGTGAAATACCCATTATCCAATATTTGGTATATCTTTTTTGTTTTCTGGATAAATAATACATATAAAAGTAGTGAAGAAATATATGTATTATTTTATGCGGGGTGGAATGTGGAATGGTGGGTATTAAGTAATGAATGATTAAAATGTTAAAATGACCAACAACAAACAATAGGCATTATAAAATGGGATAGTTACCAATATATATAATTCAGATATCTAGTTCACAAAAAATGGACTAAGTATACACTACAGATACACTCGGCTGTATAAACATCTGAATATGACATGTATAGGTTTGCATGCTATATGTATATTATCAGTATAAAGTATACACTACCTATACATTTTGTACATATTTTGTAAACTAAATGGCCTAAAGGTGCTGTAATTTTTCCTTATATAACCCTTTACTAACTAGACGCACGACAAATTCTTGCATAACGAATCCGCATGAACTTAACCTAGCATAACATATCCTAGAACCAAATGAGTCCTAAAGGTTCAGAAAACCCCATGATCTATAGATTTGTGTAACTAAGACCTAATCCTAGACTATAACCCCATCAGGATCAATACCCTAAACATTAGGCTGATCTCGGAGAGAATTTGTCATGATGAAAATAAAGTCATTTCATAAGCATTCAGAATAAGAGTGGGAGTGGGAGTGATCTACATCCAAATATTCCTGAACATAAACGCACAGAGACAGAAAGAAGATAGAGAAGCACATCCAAGTATAATCTCTGGTAGAAAGTATAATTTCAGGGGCTATCGAAACAGAATACTTGCCTATGGAATTTTGATAGGCAGTGATCACTTGCCTTTGCAGCATGCACTGTCTTCACTCAAGATTTCAAGGACCATCTCAATGTTTGTCGGCAAATCGTGTTCCAATTGGTGCAGCCAGGATGACTGGCCTTATGAACATTATAGCACAGCCACATGTTAAGCGAAGCGAAAGGTTAAGGAAGAATTACCCAGAAGTTGACGTGAATGCTGTATTTTCAAATTTGAAAATGGGTTTAATCAGATCAGGGAGGTATTTCAGCTTTCCACTCCAAGATCGTGCCAGCTTCACCACTCTGCCTCTGCCCCCATCTTGCAGCCATGACTTCATTCTAAAGAACTGACAAGGCTGTGCTGATCTATTTTGAGCTGTGGTGGCTGCCTCCAATAGGACTGATAACTTGATACACCAACACATAGTAAACACGGAGTGATGATACTACAGTTCCTATTTCCCTAAGGCACAACCCTTTCTCTCCAGTACCCAGAACGATTTGAGTTCATCACTAACCACCAACTTCATGGTTCTAACTCAATGAAATTGGAAAAAGATAGTAATAACAGTTCCATAGCATTGCTATGTAAGCAGCAGATGGCTACAAGAGCAGACTGTCATTTTCTTTTGACAAAGGTAACATCAAGAGCAGACTGTCATTTTCTTTTGACAAAGGTAACATCAAGAGCAGACTGTCATTCATCAAGTGCAACATTTATGGTAAGCATGCACTGCTGTTTACTTTCCCCAAAAATATCTAACCTACCAAAGTCACTTAACGATAACCTCCCACAATCTTTTAAGAAATAGGAGAGAAATAATAAACAATACAATCATCCAGAGCATTCTAACATAAATATTTCCACTCTATACTAGTTACTCTGGCCTCAAGAAAATTATCCTACATGCTTGTATGAATAAAAATAATACAAGTGCGGAACTTCTACAGGTGAGTCTAGGGGGTTCATATTCTGATGCAGATTACTGCACTGCATCAGCTTCTTCTGCCAGTATGAATACCAACATACATCGCTCAAGGGAGGTTCAAAGATTACAATCAAGAAATCACGAGTTTGTAATGTCCATGAAAGCAACTACCTCACAAAGCTTCATATCCCAAAATACCTTGTCTAGTAAGCCAAAACATTGGTGCAACATCATATTCCCATACGGTACACTATCTACCAAAAACAACCACATACTTCTGATAATTAAGACAACTAAATGCACCATCATACTTCTAAATCCATCAGGCTAGTCCCTTGCAAAATTCTTCGTGATAATACAACTTAAAACTGGTCACCAGAATTATTAAGAAAATCAAATGCTCAGAAAGCACAAAACGGACAAGTAATGAACGCAACGAACTAGAACAGTGCTAATTTAAACTATAAAGTCATAACATTAGGCATTAATAATAAAAATCCTGTTCCATCAACAATGGAAGAGCCTTACATACCCTATACAGTTTAGGATAAAAGGCAGCACCCAGTATTTCAGTACCCGAATATTATGGATCCACATCAGAGACTCGAAAATACTAACACAACTACAAGAAAAAAAGAGAGGCCCTTCATCCTATTGGACAGCAAGTGAACCGGAAAGAACACCTCAGCGACGATTCATTTGAGGTTTCTCTAGTCCTCCCCGTGAAGCAGAAGCAGCACCGTACAAAGGACCCTTGTCAGCAGCACCCTGAGAATAATGGATGAATGTCAATGCACCAAGTCGACTCTACCTATGATGTTTGCTATGACCACTAAAATAAACTCCCAATCATGTGATTGGAAATATTCATACCATATGAACCCCATATCCCTCGCCATAAGGTGCAGGAAAACTTGCATCATGTCTTCCATATCTCATCCCATATGATCCACCTTTAGCAAACAGATAATAAATCGTTAACATAAGTAACCAAAAGAATAAAGTATCCTCTGATTTCTCAAACTACTTAACCACACTGGAGGTCAACTATCTGGTCTAATTTTGTCACCGGTGATCAAGAGTAAAAAGTTTTCAAGTCTACTGCTCAAACAGTAGAGGGTTAAAAAGATACAACCTGTAATCATTCTTCTCACTACCTTTAACTAAAGAAGTTAGAGGATGTATGCATTTGAAGAGCTTCTTCTAAAAGATCCTATAAAAGGAGTGGAGTTTGTCATCATGGAAGGTATATATATCTTCTCTCATTTCTACATTTTCGTTTTGGAGGGGTATCTCTAACATCAAACAAATGGGGCTAAAAGGGACTGCTCACTGCAGCTCCAGAATGAGATTTTATACATGAGGTACAAGCACTACCCAAAAAGTGTAATCACCATAAATTCACCAACTCCCTGGTCATTCAGCCTCAAAGTGCAAAACTTGCAATCCACTAAATAAAATCAGAAAATCCTGATCAAGAAATGATGCTTTTACTTTGAATCACTACTAAAAGCCTAGCGAACTAACTCTACAGTTGGCTTAAAAAGGAATACTGCTATCTTAACAGCTCAAAGGATTAAAAAGACTCGTATGTGGAAAAAAATCCAAGGAAAAAAGTTACCACTCTGAAAGCCCCTTCCCACACCTGAATGTTTGGGACCTTTGGATCCAAGAGTTATCAAATGTTTTTGTAGATTCCCTACTTCTTCGATATACAGCTTGTCGATCACGGATTTTCCCCCTACTACCAACAAAAGTATTCATCCCATTCAAAGAATGCTCAGACCGCATACAGTCTACCCTCTCCCCAGACCCCGCCTATGGGATTTCACTGGTTATGTTGTTGTAAAAGCACATTTGGGTTCAAGAAGAGTAGCTCCTACATCCTAGGATTGCCACATTAGGCAACACCTGAATAAGCACGGAGGCTAACCTGGGACACGAGATTAGGAAGTGCACAACAGAGAAATTACAATATCCCAATAAAGCATATAGATAATACTTATACAAGAGCTATTTAAGAAATTACCAGAAACTTGATAGGAGCCATTATTAGAAAATTATAGCTATGCATTTGCACAATAACAACAGGATAATGTTAAGTAGATCTTTTGCTAATTGGATCTAAGTGGCCCTTACTGAATCATTTGAACTATTTTTTGGATGAGACTTGTGCTTGATAGATCACTCCATCTTTCTGCTTCTATTTTCTTTTAGTTTGGGAGTATCAGTTTGTTTTAACTGTACATAGAGCTACATAATAAAATCTGGTTCCCTATATCATGATAGCATGCAAGAAGGTAGGTCTATAGCTGCACTATTTTAAGGCATTATGTCACACATGTGCTTTATAGGATTGAAGAAATCTAATCTAGCTGTAAGGAGTTGTTCAATAAAAACTAGACTGTGCGTAGCAATGTGTGTATGCACTGAATTGGATAGCACATTGGGTTATTCGCAGCCCAATTTATTCCAAAGCAGAAGCCAGAGCCCAAGAAGAAAATTAATAGCTGAGCGCTTTACAGATTTCATTAATGCGTGTATGGACTTTCAATCTTCTTCCTCAATTTCTAGTAAGGTCGAGGAGAAAGCTCTCACGAGACTTGAAGATTCTACAAAGGAAGGAAGCTTTAAAACATCAAAAATGGAGGTTGTTATTGAAGATGAAACACAGCTTAGTCTATGTGATAAAGAAACAGAAGAGGGTGGAAGCATTAGCGAGTAGTGGAGGGAATGTGCTGGCTGTTTTGGGACATGAGGTACTGGACAGGAGAGATAGTAGATAGTGGTAATAAGATGATAACTTGCAAATTTGTGGGAATCAATCGGGAGTTGACTTCTATGCAGACTGATAAAATTGGAAGGAGGGAACTATGGCGGCAATTGGCTGTTGTAGGAACTAGGACATATATGTGATGGGCCTTGGGTGATATGTGAAGATTTTACCATTTCTACTGATTTGAGAGAACAAATTGCAACAGAATATCAGGGGCAATGACTGAATTCGCAAAATGGATAAATGCCAGGGAACTGTTTGATCCGCCTTTATTTGGAGGATCGTATACGTTGAGAAGGGGAGAAAATCATAGGAGTGCATCAATAATTGACAGGTTTGTTTACTCTTCCTAGTGGAGGAACTATTCTTACAGATCAAAGAGTCTATCCTTCCTAAACTTAATTATGATCGTAATTCGTAGCCCGATATAGCTTACATGTGGAGGATAGGAGTATAAGAAATCTTTAAGTTTGGGGAATGGTGCTGGCAGGATGCAAGGACAAAATCAGAGTGGTGGCAGCTTTCAATGCCACTGGTACACCATCCTTAATTTTGGTCTCTAAACTGAACCTTTTGAAGGAAAAAAAAAGCGAAAGGAGTGCAACAAGGAAACATGAACAACTGCAGACAGAGGAAGGATGATATAAGGAGCCAGATTGCTAGTCTTGAAATCATCCAGGAGAATGGACCTCTTTCAGATGATGAATGATTATACAGAACTCATCTTGCAACGGACTTTGAAGAAGTTGAGGAATACAACTTACCAGTTCCAAAAAGAAACTACTATGCTCATTTTGGGAATTAGCTCAGCAGACGCTCAAAAGTTCAAACTTAGTGCTTCTCAAAGTTCCCAGCACCTAAGTATAAGGACTGGTAGAGTTAAACTAAAGATTCTATTTAGACTCTGCCATTTCACCATCAGAAACCCCAAGACTCGAGCATCAATGGTTTCTGATGGAGTGTGTCAAATCTGCTCCCAAAAGCAAATGTACAAGCAGTAAAAACAGTACCTCCACTAGGAAGGAAAGCATGTAAGCTTCCCTTTACAGTCTTCTTAAATTAAAGAACAAACTACTAAGAGCATACCTGCAGCCCATGCTCTACCATCGGAATTAGAAAGCTCAGCACGCAGCTTTTCAATTTCGCGTGCCATAGTAACCATATTTGTCTCCATTGCCTGTCTCTGATCCATGAGTTCAACTTTAGCCTTCTTTTCATACTCGATTGCAGACCTAGAAGTCACGAGCTAACTAATATAAGGGTTTCAACTCCTGATGGGCCGGGCAGGTTAATGACGTAACAGCATTCCATGTTGATCATATCTCCATTAAAGGAAAGAAATAAACTAGAGCAGATACCTAGCACGCAAAAGTTCCTGATGCAGTCCACCAATCTCAGCCTTTAAATGGGGAATCTGTTGGCTATCAGCTTGTAGCTTGGCAAGGTCTTTGGTGAGGGTCTGTACCTGGCCAGTGAGATCATGCTTAATAATATTAAGCTTTTGAACTTCAATGCGGAGCTGTTTAGCCTCATTTTTCAAAGGTTCTGTAGCTCGCAGATCTGCTTCCAGCTTCAAACCGCGTTCAATCAGTTCTCTTGAGCGAACTTCATGGTCCGCCTGAATATCACTTATCGCGAGATTCATACGGTGCAGTTCCTCCTTTGCAGCACCTAATTCACGTTGCAGAACAACTCTATCTTCAACAAGGCTCCGGTTTTCACCCAAAAGCCTGCGTATCTCAATATTTTGTATTTCAAGCTCTTCCTCTAATAAGGCAGGAAGAGGCATCGGACGAGGCATCGGACCACGGGCAATATGTCCTTCTGCAGGATAGCCCCGACGGTTATCAAATGCTTCCCGAGGAATGCGATTCCTTCCAGCCATCTCACACGGTACTGTAAATTAGTAATAACAGCAAAAAGGATTAGACCACAACAATAAGAAACAATCATCTCGGAAACAAGTAATGATACGACAGTTCAACTAAGTCTTAAACAAAGGAGGTGATGTAAGTTACAAAAACAACTTTGCAGAATTTAAGGCAAGCAACCAAGTTATGGTTGCAACTAAGGGAAACTTAGCAGACCTAATAATACTTCAATTCTTGATAATGCTAAGAGAAAACAAGAAAAGATCTTACATAAATTTATAATTCAAGTTCCTTGAAGGGAAGGAGAGGAACTTCCAGAAAATAGGAAATAGTTTAAAAGAAAAGGCGGATCTATCACTGTCTGGTGGCATACCAAAGAATCTACTATATCGAAACTAAGGGATCAAAGTTCAAAAAGGCTAACAAAAGAAGAGTGGAGTGAGAATAACACAAAGATTGTCGATCAGTCAAGACAGATTAACATGTAACTTGTACGTACACAGAAGTACATCCAAACTTCTGGAAAGACAAAGTCAAGTAGAAACTAGTTTCATTCAAAAGTAACACAAAAAGAAATGCAAGTTACAAAAGATCTAAGTTGCTCGGACTCTTCACTTTCGATGCCGCACCCGTGTCGACACGACATGGGTGTGAGTGTGGGAGTGGGATCCGTACCCGATCCGGTCAACTAATTTTGGGTACTTTGACCAAAATCGATTGGGAAAGTCCTGACAGATTTAAGAAATTTTGTACTCAAAACAAAAAGCTAAAGTGAAATTAAAGAAAATGGAATACCTTGTATATAGAAATTTCTATGTTATTGCTTTTCCTTTTATCTCCTTTCAGGATTTTCTTCTTGAACAATATTTTCTCCTCAAGTTTTCAACATAATATCTCATAATTTATGTTTTATAACTCTATTTTTAGATATTTAAATTATTTTTCGCCGAATCCATGCACCCGTATCCATTCCTAGATCCATATCCCCGAATCTTTAAATTGATACTACAAAGGATCCAACCTCTAGATCCGTACCCGTATCGTACACCCGCACCCGAGTCAGAGCAACTTAGCAAAAGATAATATGGAGAAAAGTTAGAAAACCCAGGAAAAATAGGGTAAAAGTGTCAATTTCCCTACAAACTAATAATCTACTCCATAGCTCAATTGCACATGAGATGCACTTCTGAATGTTGATCAACTTAAAAAATAGTTACCGCTGCAATAGTGCAGTTTACTGATCCAAAAATAAGAGTTCATTTAATTGGCAGGCTCAGATAGTGCACAAGAAAACTATCAATAGACAATGTTACTTAACTACTTGTTGCTTACTTAGATGTGAGCTAATCCTTAACAAGTAACCTCAGTTTCAAAGGAAATTAGAATTATAAGACAAATTATCTAAATCATATTGTGATTTATTTGTGTGTGTTTTATCAGGTGTGTGTATATATATATATATATACATATATATACATATATATATATATATATATATAACACCCAATGATGTGACATACCTATTTGGCCAACGAACTGAATTTTTGAATTTTATCTGTTTTACCTATTTATCTGCTTTTTTGTTCAAAAGCAGAAGTCACTTCTTTTTAAAAAAGAAGCCGCATCCGATTATTTTCCTATTCTTTCATATTTCAATTCTATTGCCACTGCTTAACCAACCAGTTGTCTGCTTTCACTCTTCAACTTTTTTCCTTTCCAGTCTCCTGTGTTCTTTCTTCATTATTGTTTTTGTCATTTGCTCTCGTTCTTCACTTTACTGTATTACTTTATTTTCTCTACCAATCAATACTTTCCCATCACTGTAATTCCTTAAGAAATCTGTTATTGGAGAAATTTCTACTATTTCCATGGGTGGATCTTTACAGAGAGATGTTTTTCTGGGAGCAATGCAACAAAGAAAGAAGATTCTTCAACAGGTTTCTATTATCACTTTCAAAGGTCTCCAGAATTAGGTCGCTTAGTCCTTCACCAGACTTATGATATTTCAAAGCTTTGTGCAGTTGATTTCTCAATTAAAAATTATCATTATATGACCGTTCGGCTGCACGAAGAGGAGGGATAAGATGGGCAAAAGAAAGAGACTGATGGAAAGAATCTTAATTACAAACTTACACAGGAAGTAAAAACAAAAATAGAAGAAATAGATCGACCATAATAACCTTGATCAATCATTTAGCAGAGAATAAAATTTGAAACATTTTGCAGAGAAAACGCTTACAAGGTCAATTGGTTGCAGCCCAAGTTGCTCGGACTCTTCAAAAATGTTTTCAGGTGCGTGTCTGATCC
>NC_061113.1:268158858-268214543 GCF_002878395.1 Capsicum annuum
AGAGTCCGAGCAACTTAGATTGCAGCACAAAAGGTGAAATAATGTTTTTCCTACAGACAAATTTTTATTCACATTATTTTATAAATCACAATACTCCTGAAATCGGTATCAAGTATAAATGAAGTTGATGAAGAGGAACAAGGGAACAAAGATGATTATGATCCAAATGAATTAACTATTGAGGACAACTTCTTCGTTGCTTTAGAATATATATATGTATATACACATATATATACAGCAACAACATACCCAATGTATTCCCACAAAATGGGGTCCGGGGAGGATAAAGTATATGCAGTCCCTACCACTACCTCAAAAGAAGTAGAGAGGTTGTTTCTGATAAACCCCCGGCTCATGTTATCTATAACAAACAAAAAATATAAACGCACACAATAAACTCTAAGACACTGCCAGATAATAAAGGAAACAAGACACCCACAAGGTAATACTACAAACTATCTATTCAAAATCATATATATCACCGAAACATCACGAACTAGAAACTCCACACGCAGATTCAAACGAAGCACTCATCCCTACTATCACGGGCGAACTCCTACCCACCAACCCTCTACCCTAATCCAAGTCCTCCACACCTTACTATCAAGGGTCATGTCCTCCGTAAGCAGTAATTTCTCCATATCATTCCTAATCACCTCCCTCCAGTATTTATTCGACCTACCTCTATTCCGCCTAAAACCATCCCTAGCTAACCTCTCGCACCTCCATACGGGAGCATCCGTGCACCTCCGCATCACATGCCTGAACCATCGCAACCTCACTTTTCGCATCTTGTCCTCCACCAAAGCCACTCTCACCTTCTCCCGAATAATCTCATTTTTAATCCTATCTCTTTCAGGAAATCCACACATCCAAGCAACATCCATATTTTCGCCACCTTCAACTTTTGGATGTGGGAGATATTAACTGGCCACATCCAAGCAACATCCTCATTTTCGCCACCTTCAACTTTTGGATGTGGGAGATATTAACTGGCCAACTCTCTGCTCCATACAATATAGCCTGTCATACTACCACTTTGTAGAAGTTACCTTTAAGCTTAGAAGGCACCTTCTTATCACACAAGACTCCGAAGCGAGCCTCCATTTCAACCACCCTGCACCAATACGGTGCTTGACATCCTCATCAATCTCACCATTCCCTTGAATCATAGACCCAAGATACTTGAAACTCTTCCTCTTCAGAATGACTTTGGAATCCAACTTCACTACCACGTCGAATTTACATTTCAAGTACTCAATCTTCGTCCTGCTCAACCTAAATCCTTTAGACTCAAGGGTCTGTCTCCAAACCCCCAATTTATCATTAACTCCTCCCTGAGTCTCGTTAATCAGCACATCATCACGAATAACATACACCAAGGCGCATCAAATTTGAATATGTCGCGTCTAACATACATAACCAACGGAAATAAAAACGAACTAAAAGTTGATCCCTAGTGCAACCCTGTCAAAACAGGAAAGTGCTCTGAATCTCCTCCTACTGTCCTCACACAAGTCTTCGCGTTGGCATACATGTCGTGAATCGACCTAGTATATGCCACAAATATCCCTCTAGCCTCCGAGCACCTCCATAGAATCTCCCTCGGGACTTTGTCAATATGCCTTCTCAAGATTAATGAACACAATGTGCAAGTCATTTTTCCTCTCCCTAGACTGCTCCACTAATATCCTCACTAGGTGAATGGCCTCGGTGCGAGCGACCTGGCATGAAACCGAATTGATTCTCGAAAATAGTCACGATCCTCCTCAGTCTCAACTCTACCACTCTTTCATAAACCTTCATAGTATGACTCAACAACTTGATACCCCTATAGTTGTTACAATAATGTGTGTGTGTGTGTGTATATATATATATATATATATATATATATATATATATATATATATTCAATTGATGGACTTTATTTGAAAAAATGTAATTTATATGCATAAAGCTTGCGAGACG
Source organism: Capsicum annuum (assembly GCF_002878395.1). Taxonomy (NCBI): domain Eukaryota; kingdom Viridiplantae; phylum Streptophyta; class Magnoliopsida; order Solanales; family Solanaceae; genus Capsicum; species Capsicum annuum. The sequence continues at coordinate 268,160,827 of NC_061113.1, forward strand.
ATGGAGTATTTTTAGGATGTTTCTTACACATAACTTACATTTTAATATCGTATGCACTAACACATATCTTCCTTGATACGTAATTGTGTAAGAATTGTTATATTTAGGGCCTAAAGAAGGTAAAATCATCAAAGAAAGTTTGTTTCATATTAACTTGCAGTTGTTTATTAAGTTGAGTGAGCAATATCTTTTAATAGCGTGCATTAAGAATATTAGTGCTTGTGCCATATGGAACAAGATTCGTAACCCTGTAAATTTTTAATTCTACCGTTTATAAAAAAACAAAACAGGCATATAACTTGGGAAAACTATTGGAGACATTATTAACATATTTTTTTAACTTTCTTAAGAGATATTATCTTTGAGTGGACAAGTAACATCAAAATATACCGGGAAACTATTTTTCTGCGAATAATCTTGAATGATTTCATCTAGCTTATGTTAGAAAGTCAAAATGTCTGTATTTAGATAAACTGCCCCGGAAAATCTATAATAAGTTGGTATAAGATTAAGTGAGGAGGTACTTTTCTTAGAAGTTAAGATAGCATTCCTGTTTTATCTTATTTTTCTCTATCAGTTTCATTTTAACACATTTTTCTAGCCAAAAATTAAATATGTTCCATGAGGTAACAATGAATCTAATGAGGAACGGAGATCTCTTGCCCTCTTACAATTTGAATAGAAGCAAATTGCCTTTTCAGATCTCTTATATGTAAAAATGAAGAACTCTTGAAAAGTGAACATAAAACTAAAAAAAAAAACTTTGTAAAGGGCTAGAAAACCATTTCTCCCGAATTTAAAGCCAAAACTTTAATAACTTTATGATGTTATAATGAAGTCACGTGGTAAAATTAACTAGTGTAAGTACAAATCAGGAGTGAAAAACAGCTACTAACAAACTGAAAAGCAAGAGTGAACTATCTTCTTATTTTGTTTTTATTAATCGTGGTATTCGAGCCAGCTTTTGCACACCTCAACTAAATCCACGGGATACTTGTCATCTCCCACCAGCAACATATATCAGGTAACTCTATCCATCTAGGACAAGTGAATAATCTTTTTTTTGTTTTGTTTTTATTAATCGTGGTGTTCGAGCCAGCTTTCGCGCACCTCAATTAAATCCACAAGATAGTTGTCACCTCCCGCCAACAATACATATCAGGTAACTCTGCCCACCTAGGACAAGAGTGAATTATCATCTTTTTTTGTTTTTATTAATTGTGGTGTCCGAGCCAGCTTTCGCGCACCTCAATTAAATCCACGGGATACCCAACACCTCTCACCAACAACATATACTCCCTCCGTTTCGTTTTAGTTGGCCCTCTTTTTAAAAATATTTGTTTCAATTTAGTTGTCCCTTTGATGAAATCAAGAGAATTTTATTATATTCTTCCAATACTACCCTTAACATTAAATGACTAAACAAAGTGCATTTAATCAAATTTATATTTTCAAAGCATAATTAATAAGGCTAATTTGGTAAAATAAACCCCCTAATTAATATTTTCTTAATGGGTGTGTCAAGTTCATAGGGTCCAACTAATATGAAACGGAAGGAGTATCACGTAACTCTTCCCACCTAGGACAAGAGTGAACTATCTTTTTTGTTTAATTAATCATGGTGTCCGAGCCAGCTTTCGCGCACCTCAACTAAATCCACAGGTACCTGTCACCTCCCACCAGCACCAGATATGGTGCTGTCGGGTAACTCTGCCCACCTAGGACAAGAGTGAACTATCTTATCACGCAATTCTCTCCGGTTTTTGGTCAGTACAAATAACCAAGCAAGAAAACAAACTTCACACAGAACAACAAGCAAAAAGAAACAAAAAAAGAACACATTCATTAATAGTAATTCCTCCTTAAATTCCCAATCTACACAACACAAATCATTTCAAAAAATAAATAAATAACAAAAATCCACGTTATCAATCCAAAATTCAACTATAGAAACGTGACAAAAAATACACCATCAGAAAAAACCTAAAATATCTAATCACAAAAAAAAATTGCCAAATCGAAAGCACCGTAATCAACGAATTGATGTAATTCGATACCTTAGAAGCCGATGTAGAGGTGCCTCTGTCGCCGCCGCAGAATTGTATGTGCAGAAAAAACTTTTAGGGTATTTTGGTAGCGATGAAAGTGCAAAGTGGAAATAAAGGTGAATTAGCTTTGGTCTTAAATATTACTCCTACTATAACATGAAAGTGCATCAGGGTTAGCGGCTACCTGCTGGACCTTGTTGAGGATTGGGAGTTGGGCCTACTTTTATTTTCCTTTATTGAATTACAAGTCCATAAGTAAAAGGATCCATGAAAGTGAGTTTTTTTTTCTTCATAAAATATTAGTGAGATTAAGACATGAAAGAAATGTGTGTTGTTGTTGTTGTGCGGGTCATGTTAATCTTCTCTCTATTATTTCCATTTTTATTAGAGCTACTCGAAGGAACTACACGTGAAAAATTGTGATTATGTTGATAGGAAAGACTAGCATAATTCTATTAATGTGAAATAATAATATAGATATGTTATATTTGGAATTTAAATAAATATTTCAGCTACTTTGAGATTTTAAAAAGAATATCACAAGGAAAAGAAAGATAACACGGGGATAAACGTATGCAAATTTGTGCTTCAAAGTGCGATAAAACATTTCATAGAAGACTTTCGATTACATAAATCAATTTAGTGAAGTAGGTGAGGTCTAGGCATTAAATGTTTTTTGTCATGGAATGCTTCAAGGAAAAAAAGGAATTAATCTAAATACTCGTATGTTTAATCGTTTAAACGAAAAATAGTTAGTAGATGTATGATCAGTATATAATTTATGTATACCGAGTAAATCTAAATGGCTATTTACACAAGGATAAAAAATATTCTTTATGGATTCAAGGACCAATTCAATTACTGTGGGAGAATTGGCTCCTTAGCTTGTTACCAAGGTGCATTTTAGTTGGGATGTCTTGAAATTGATTAGTATCTTGCAAAAAAAGTAGAGTTACTTTTAGGGTGTGTTCAGTATGGAGGAAAATATTTTTTATGAACAATGTTTTATAAAAAAAATAAGTTGGTTCTTACTTATTTTCTTGTGTTTGATATGTGAAAGATTTTTTTTTATATTTAACATAAAATAATGAGAGCGGATAATGATAGTGTGATGTATATTGTGATGAGGGGAGGAGAGGGAAGGAGATTAATTGTGGTGACGGGGTGGAGGTGGGGTCGAGTAGGGGTGAATGGGGTGGGGAAAAAAGTTTGAGGGGTGTGGGGGTGGGGCAAAGAATGGGATGAGTGATTTTGAGGGTGTTATGAGAATATTTTTCAAAAATTTTAGTCAAATAAACATGAGAAAATCGAACACACCCTTGGTGTATATATCCCTGTAAATAAAATTTCTCCTTGTGATCATTTGCACATTTGCTCATATATTGTGTTGGTCTTTAATTTATACAAAATTATACAAAATAACATGTCCTTTGTACTTCCTTCTCTCTTTTATTTGCCTCCTTTCCCTTGTTATACCAAATTCATAATATATTTAGCTCTTAATTGATCTTAAGCGGAAGATTATTCAGTACTAGAATAAAATGGAACTAAACAAAGCGGAATAAGATAAGTAAGGAAAAATTAACGAGAAATTCAGGTGATGAGATTGTCTCAATTTTTGTGTTTTGAATAAAATAAGGAAAAAGTGAAAAAATAATCAATGAAGCAGGTGATCAGATTTTTAAAATCTCACACAATGATATAAAAATAAGAGAAAATGGTCAAAAGCCCCCCCAATCTTTACCCCAAATCCCAATTACACACTTATACTTTGCGGGGGTCCTATGACCCCCCTGAACTATTTTAAAATAGAATTATTACCCCCCGAACTATTTTAAAGTGGAATATATACCCGTTTAAAAAGATCATAACTAGATTTTATTTTAGGTAGTGGTCTGCACGCGCTGACACGTGTCATGCCACGTAATTCCACATCATATTACTTTTTTTACTATAAAAAACTGGTTACTTTTCATTTTTTGTCTTCATTTTCTTTCTTCTTCTTCAATTCTTCTTCTTCACAAACAATGACATCATTGGCATTTGACCAAATGATGTAAGATTACTCCTCAATCAATGATTAATGTTCAAAAAATATTCAATTTTCATAAAATGGCGCCGCCTTCTTCGATTAACGGAGAAAGATAAGTAGCTTCAATGGTGCACAATTTTTGGCAATCAAACACCGCTGGACAGTGACGGTGCCGGCAAAATTCAAAATTTTGACGACTTCATTTTTTTCAATGAATTTCAGCATTCTCAACGTCAATAAATTTTTGGGGAGCTAAGGAATGATTCTAACCCAGAAATTAATTCGAATTTTTCAATTTGAATTGATTCAACATTCTCAATGTCAATCTGAAATTGATTAATAGATTAACGTTGAGAACGCTGAAATTAATCCAGAAAAAATCTAATTACATATCAATGAACATCATTGATTTGACAGAGAAAATTCAAAATTCTCAATCTGAACCGATTCAAAACTAATTCCATGAAGTCGGAACAAGTCGATTTTGTGCTTGGAGATGAGGACGATGATAAATTAATCTTGAATGTGATTGATGAGTTTTTGGATGCCATTGTTTGTGAAGAAGAAGAAGGAAAATGAAGAGAGAATAAAGAAAAATAATAATTAAAATTATATATATTTATTTTAAAAAATATTAAAAATAATTTTTTAATAAATTATTTTCGTTCTCATTCTATTTAAAGAGAGTGGAACACACTCTCTTGCCATGTCAGCGTTTGAGGGGTAATAATTTTATTTTAAAATAGTCCAGGGGGGTCATAGTACTCCCGCAAAGTATAAGTGTATAGTTGAGATTTGAGGTAAAAGTTAGGAAGGGAGGGGGCGGGGGAGGTTGACCACTTTCTCTAAAAATAAAGGTAAAATAGTTTATGAAATTGATGCAATCGAGATTATTCTCTATTTGTTAGAGGAAAATGTCTTTCTGAAATGGTATGCTATTGATTGTGTTTTGTATAATGGAGAGAGAAAGATGGTAGATTAATAGGAATACAAATGAAATTTTAATTTATATATCGATATTTATATTTTAATTTTTTAAAAATATGCTAAATCTATGAATAATTCTGTTATTTTTAAATTAAACTAAAAGAGTCAAGACTTTTTTTTAGTTTAAAACAGCACAATGAGACAAAATAGTTACATGTCTAGGAGATCTAGAAGCAGTACAAAAGAATGACAGGTAGCTTCTAGCAATTGCAATATGAAATAGGTTATGAAATTGGGTGACACATTTTATGGGGGGAGGGGGTAGGGGGCAAAGCTTCGACTTTTATATGGCACACGATGATAGTATACCCTGTCTATTTGATTTGTTCACAATAAATTTTATAAGTACAATGCGTTGAGAAGTTACTATGAATTTTTTCACGTCAAATGATATCACATAAATTGAGTAGGAAGAAATTCTTTTTTTTTTCTAAAAAAATAATATAAAAATAAAATATATTTGGGGTATAACAATTTTTATTTGTCTAAGCAGCTTGAAAAGTCACATTTGTAAATATTAGAGGAATAATTTGTATCTGATCAAGGCTTCAAAAGTGTTACTGGAGAAAGCTATCTTTTTCAGTTTTTGGAAAATAAAACTGTTAAAATATATATTTATATTTACATTATTATATTAAAGTGTGAAGAATCTTTGAAAAAGTGATTTAAACTTTTACACTGTATTCAAAATCTCTGAAATAGATAAAATTATTTAATTTTAAATAATCAAACGTTTCAAGTGCGAAGCATGGGCAATTAAACTAGCAGTCACACAAACATCTAAGGGTTATTTTAAACTACGGGTTTAAAAAAAAATATCGTGCCAAGTCAAATGATATCACATAAATTGAGTAGGGAGAAATTCTTTTTTTTCCTAAAAAAATAATATAAAAATAAAAATAAAATAAAATACTTTTGGGGGATAACAATTTTTATTTGTCTAATCGGCTTGAAAAGCCATATTTGTGCATATTAGCAGAATAATTTGTAGCTGACTAAGGTTTCAAAAGTGTTATCGGAGAAAGCTAGCTTTTTCAGTTTATCTTTCAAAAACCGTCAAAATCAAAAGGAAAAGGGAAAAGTCATCGTCTCTACCTCAAACTATACACGAAAAGTCTAGCTCACACCTAAACTATCATAGTATCATATTACACACCTAAACTGAAAAAAAGTAAAACTATGATGGAGAGTGATTTACACTCGCGCCACATCATTGCCATGTCATTACCACATAAGATATTATGTCAATTTTTATTTTTTTTTAAAAAAAAGTCCACGTCACTCATTGTTTCTTCTTCACCAAAATCACCATTAACACCATTATCATCAAAATCAAATCTTCACCACAATAATTTTAAGAATCCACCATAAATTTCATTATCGGAATCACAATAATTTTAAGATAAGCAAGTAAGATATGCTATGAGCAGGAAAAGACACCAAAAAAGCATATCAATGAACAATTAGGATGCACTACAAGAATGCACAACAGAAACAAAATGAAGAATATCGATGCGTCAATGACCGATCCGAATTACCATTAGGACCCCTTGTACTTGTACGTTCATCTCTTTTAGGATCTGTATCTCTTTCAATCCCAATTGAAGAATAACCGGAGACAGGAGGCTCAAATTCCACCAATATCAACCTCCACATCAACATGGTCATTGTCTGTATATTTCTAGTAATTAGAAGAAAATGTATTAAAGTGCGAAATTTAATACCAAACAACACATGTTGAATTTTATGGTGATTGTTTGTAATTTTTGTGATACTAATGGTTGTATTGTGATTTCGGTAATGAAATTTATGGTGAATTCTTAAAATTATTGTGGTGAAAATTTGAGTTTGATGATGATGGTATCAATGTTGGTGATTTTGGTGAAGAAAAGCAATTGAAGAAGGCGGGATCCACATATAAATAAGAAAATTTAATTTAATTAATATCTTTTCAGCTGAAAAAATAAAATAAAAATTTATTAATATTTTTTCAATTAAAGAAATAATTAGTCTATTTGTATATATTAAGAAGAATATTAGGAGTACTTAATGATATAATAACAAATGAAATAGTGACACGTGTATGGAATCTGTCATTTTAAGTTTTTTTCCTTCCTCTCACGCACCTTAAGAAGGTGAATACACCTTCTTTGCCACGTCACCTTCTAAGGAGGTAATAGTTTCACTTTTTTGTAGTTTAGGTGTGTAATAGATCACTATGATAGTTTAAGTGTGACTTAGATTTTTTATATATAGTATAAGGTAGAAACGATGACTTTTGCCAAAGGAAAAAGATAAAAAGGGATGAGACATGGACATATAATAGGATTCTCATACCTTGAGAAGATAGAAAAGTTTTGCAGCAGCAACGCCAACGCTTGCCGGAGAATGGACAATGAAATAACTTAAGTTATATACACACATAGGTAACGAGAAATTCAGATGATGAGATTATTTTAACTCTTGTGTTTTGAATAAGATAAGTGTGGAAAAAGTGAAAAATAGTCAATGAAGCGGGTGATCAAATTTTTAAAAACTAGCACAATGGTATACAGATAAAAATAAAATAATTTCTTAAATGATGAATATCTACGATCGAGATTATTCTCAATTTATTATAGGAAATGTCTTTCTAAATGATTTGCTACTGATTATTTTAGTATAATGAAGAGAGGAAAATGACAGACTAATATGAATAAAAATAATTTTTTAACTTTTATTTTTTAAATATGCAATATCTATAAATAAATTTGTTATTTCAAAATTAAACTAAAAAGCTTCAAGACTTATTTTAGTAAAAAAGAGCAGAGTAAGACAAAACGATTAGAGGCATGTCTAGAAGATCTAGAAGCGAGACAAAAGGATTACATGTAGCCTCTAGTAATTGTAATACGAGACATGATTGTGGGATTGAATGACAGATTACCAAATGAGGGGAAGGGGGGCTTTGATTCTTATGTGGCACACTATGATAGTGTACTACCTATTTGTTTTGTTCACAACAAATTTTATAAATACAAAGCGTCTAGATGTTACTATGAAATTTTTCATAAGAGATTAATGTCGATTAACTTATTTATATTAATAACCTGGGATAGGAAAATTAAAACTCACCAAAGCTTTAAAAAATTCTTAAGAAGATTCATTCCAACTTAGTATATAGTCGCTCAGACATATCTTTTTACTTTCATATTATATGTCCTATAGAGGCGGAGCTACCATTACCTAAATGGTATATATATATATATATATATATATATATCAGTGTTGACACCTCTTGTCACAGGTTAAGCTTTTGCATAATGGTCAAGAGGCTGAAAGAGTTCCAGAAAGGTTGCGTGCAGGGACAGATTTAGGTGGGAGTGAGGGGGTCCTCGGTCAGAAAATTACATTTTATATATAAGATCAATTTAAAAGTTTTGTATAAGTATCCTTTAATGAATCCTCTCAACATAATTGCATGGCATAGCTCAATTGTTAAGGAAGTTCAGTTTCTTATGCTATCGTGAGTTCGAATCTCGCTTACCCCTGATTTTATGGCTTTCTTAAAAACCTTTTTTTCTTTCTAAACTTTTCTTTTTTCTTTTTAATTGGCTTAGACCTTGATATATATATTTTGTTAATGAGTAATTGGGCTGCAGTAGACAGAAGTAGGTAGCATATTAGTCCATTTGTATATATTTATGTATAAATAACATAAATACCAACATTTTGGAAGTAATTATATTATCTCCCACTTTTTTAATTATTTTACTCTCTCTCCCTATTAATATACATAACATAACCGACATATACATAGCATTCTATGTATATGTTGGGATTTTTGTAATATGTTTAGAAAGTTGGAATTTTTTATAATATTAAAAATATAAGTTGTATATTTGTATAATTTTTAATATATTTATTGAAGATTTATTATGGGTAACTTACATAAATGTAAGGTTTAGACCCTAGTTATTTGGAGCCATCAATGTTTCAAAAATTACATGATGTGTCTAAAGTACGTGTATATGCTATCAAAAGACAGTATACTTCTCGTGCAAATAAAATTTCTCCTAATAATCATTTGCACATTTGCCTATACATTTATATACTTACATTATTTTACTAAAGTGTGAATCGTCTTTGAAAATTGATTTAAACTTTTATACTTTATTCAAAATTTTTGAAATAGATAAAATTATTTATTTTTAAATTATCAAATGCTACATGTGCGAAGCACGTGTGATTAATTAGTCATACAAATATCTAAAAGTTATTTTAAACCACATATTTTCTTTTTTTTTTTTTAAAAATGTCGTATCAAGTCAAATGATATCACATAAATTGAGCTGGAAGAATTTTTTTTTGTTCTACAAAAATAATATAAAAATAAAAATAAAAATAAAGTACTTTTGGGGGATAACAATTTTTATTTATCTCATCAACTTGAAAAATCACATTTGTGAATATTAGAGGAGTAATTTGTATCTGATCAAGGTTCCAAAAGTGTTACCAAAGAAAGCTATCTTTTCAGTTTTTGAAAAAAATTGTTAAAATATAAATTTATATTTACATTATTATATTAAAGTATGAGGAATCTTCGAAAAGTGATTTAATTTTTACACTTCATTCAAAATCTCTGAATAGTTAAGATTATTTAATTTTAAATAATCAAACGATACACGTGCGATTAAACTAGTAATCATACAAATATCTAAGGGTTATTTTAAACCACAAGTTTTTTTAAAAAAATTTAAATATCTTGTCAAGTCAAATGATAACACATAAATTGAGTAGGAAGATTTTTTTTTTTCTAAAAAAATAATATTAAAATAAAATACTTTTGGGGGATAACAATTTTTATTTGTCTAGTCAATTTGAAAAGCTACATTTGTGAATATTAGAGGAATAATTTGTATCTGACAAGGTTCCAAAAGTGTTAATCGAGAAAACTATCTTTTTCAGTTTTTGAAAAAAAAAAGAAGTTAAAATTCATATTTATATTTACATTATTATATTAAAATGTAAAGAATCATTGAAAAGTGATTTAAACTTTTACACTTCATTCAAAGTCTTCAAAATAAATAAAATAATTTAATTTTAAATAATCAAACGTCACACATGTGATTACTAGTAGTCATATAAATATCTAAGGGTTATTTTAGACCACAATTTTTTTTTTAAATATTAAATATCGTGCCAAGTCAATTGATATCACAAAAATTGAGTCGGAAGATTTTTTTTTCTAAAAAAATAATGTAAAAATAAAAATAAAATAAAATACTTTTGGGGATAACAAGTTTTATTTGTCTAATCAGCTTGAAAAGCCACACTTGTGAATATTAGAGGAATAATTTGTATCAGATCAAGGTTCCAAAAGTGTTATCGGAGAAAGTTATCTTTTTCAATTTTTGGAAAATAAAACTGTTAAAGTATATATTTATATTACATCATTATATTAAAGTGTGAAAAATCTTTGAAAAGTGATTAAACTTTTACACTTCATTCAAAATCTCTAAAATAAATAAAATTATTTAATTTTAAATAATCAAACATTACACGTGCGATTAAACTAGTAGTCATATAGATATCCGAGGGTTATTTTAAACAACAAGTTTTAAAAAAAAAATTAAATGTCGTGCCAAGCCAAATGATATCACATAAATTGAGTTGGAAGAATTTTTTTTCCTAAAAAAATAAAATAAAATACTTTTGGGGATGATAATTTTTATTTGTCTAATTAGCTTGAAAAGCCATATTTGTGAATATTAGAGGAATAATTTGATTTGATCAGGGTTCCAATAGTGTTGTCGGAGAAAGCTATCGTTTTCAATTTTTGAAAGATAAAACTTTCAAAATCACAAGGGATGAGACATGGACATATAATAGGATTCTCATACCTTGTGAAGATAGGAAAGTTTTGCGGTAGCAACACCGACGCTTTCCGGAGAATGGACAAATAAATAAATTAAGTTATATATGCACACACATATATAAGTAACGAGAAATTCGAATGATGAGATTGTCTCGACTCTTGTGCTTTGAATAAGATAAGAAAGGAAAAAGTGAAAAATAGTCAATGAAGCGAGTGATCAGATTTTTTAAATATCGCACAATGATATATAGATAAAAGTAAAACAATTTCTTAAATGATGGATATCTACGATCAAGATTATTCTCTAATTATTATAGGAAATGTCTCCTAAATGATTTGTTATTGATTGTTTTAGTATGATGAAGAGAGGAAAATGGCAGATTAGTACGAACAAAAATAAATTTTTAATTATAGATCTATACTTTTGTTTCTATTTTTTTAATATGCTATATCTATAAATAAATCTGTTATTTTTAAGTTAAACTAAAAGCGTCAAGGCTTTCTTTAGTTAAAAAAAACACAGTGAGGCAAAACGATTAGAGGCATGGCTAGAAAATCTAGAAGTGGTACAAAAGAATTACTTGTAGCCTCTAGCAATTGCAATACGAAACATGATTGTGGGATTGGGTGACACATTACAAAATGAGGGAGGGAGGGGGAGGGATCGAATTTTATGTGGCACACGATGATAGTATACTACCTACTTGTTTTGTTCACAACAAATTTTATAAATACAAAGCGTTGAGATGTTACTATGAAATTTTCCATAAGAGATTAATGTCGATTAACTTATACATATTAATTACTCTTGATAGAAAAATTAAAACTCACCAAAGCTTGAATAAATTCTTAAGAAGATCCATTCCAACCTAGTATATAGTCGCACAGACATATCTTTTTACTTTCATATTATATGTCCTACAGAGGCGGGCTACAATTGCCTAAAGGTATCGCTATTTTTTTTGTCGAAAAATTACACTATAAATAGATCGAATTTTGAAATTATAATACATATATCAGTGTTGACACCTTTTACCACAAGGTTAAGCTTTTGCATAATGATCAAGGGACTGAAAAGGGTTCTAGAAAGGTTTCGTGCAGGGGCTGATCTAGGTGGAAGTGAGGGGGTCCTCGACCAGAAAATTGCATTTTATATATAATATCAAATTTGAAAGTTTTGTATATGTAGCCTTAATAAATTCTCTCAACATGATTGAATGGTGTAGCTCAATTATTAAGGGAGTTCATTTTCTTGTCGCTATCGTGAGTTCGAGTCTCGCTTATCCCTGATTTTATGGCTTTTTGTAGACTGAAATTAGGTAGCAATAGCATCATCCATTTGTATATATTTATTGGGGATTTATTATGGGTAACTTACATAAATGTGAGGTTTAGACCCTAATTACTTGGAGCCATTAATGTTTTAAAAATTATATAATGTGTCTAAAGCATATGTACATATAATCTAAGGACTATATGTATTTCGTGCAAATGAAATTTCTCCTAATAATCATTTGCAATTTTGCCCCTATTTTATATGATCTTTAATTTATAAAAAAAAAAATACACAAAATAACATGTCCTTTGTACTTCCCTCTCTTTTATTTGCTTCCATCCCTTTGTTAGCTCCTAATTGATCCTTAAGCGAGAGATTATTTAGTATTAGAAGAAAATGGAACTAAACAGAGCGGACAAGTGATTAATCAAATAGCCAATCTCAGATAGTTTGGCATTGGGGCTGCATCATGTTTAGTTTTTGCTCTGATTTCTTATCAAAATTGAGTTTTAATTTTCTATCGAAGAAAAATAAGAGTAGTATCATAATTATTTTTATTTTTTCTTGAAGAAAAATATAAAAACTTTCCATATTTGTCAAACCTCTTTTTGGAAGGAAGGTTTTGGACATTTATAAATAGAATACCCCTTCTCATACAACAACACAATATCATCCACAGTTTAGTCATTAAAGAGTCTTGTTTTAAGTTTTTCAATATTATTTTTTCAATAGGCAGGTCATTCGACCAAACCATATCAATAATATGTCTTTTTAATAATGTCATCTGAATTATCGTTTCTATGATTTACAAACTACGAGTTTCTGCATGATGCTCTCTCAATTTTGAATCTAACAAGTTGAATCAGAGTCTATGATTTAATGATCTGATGATTCAAATTGTGTTATGAACCAATTGTCCCATATTGGAAAAATAGAGAAATGCTAAGGGGATTATAAGTCAAATGGGTTAACAATTGTCCCACATTGGAAAAATAGAGAAATGCTAAGTAGATTATAAGTCAAATGGGTTCTCCCACCTATTAGACTAGTCTTTTGGGTTGGGCTCTCTCATTTGGTTTATAACATTGGTGCTTTCATTGAGAGTTCCATGCGTTGGGCCGTGACTTGAAGTGGTGTCCTGCGCGCACCCAAAAGGGGTGTCAGCAGTGAACAACTGGGCGTAGCCGTAACCAACGAGGATCGATCCACGTGTGGGGAGCCACACGTTGGGCCGTGACCAACGAGGCGTAGCCGTGACCAACGAGGATCGATCCACATGTGGGGGGAGCCATGCGTTGGGCCGTGACTCGTAGTGGTGTCCTGTGTACTAGTAGTGGTGGCTTGCACCCAAGAGGAGTGTCAGCCGTGATCAACTGGGCATAACCATAACCGTGACCAACGACGATCGATCCACTCGTGGAGCCACGACTCAGAGTGGTGGCTTGGACCTAAGAGGGGTGCCAGCCGTGACTAACTGAGCTCAGCTGTGACCAACAAGGTCGTTAGTTCTCAAGCGAAGACGATTGTTATGAACCAATTGTCCCACATTGGAAAAATAGAGAAATGCTGGATTATAAGTCAAATAGGTTCTCCCACAGCTGGGCTCTCTCGTTTGGTTTATAACATTGGTGCTTTCATTGAGAGTCCCACGCATTAGGCCGTGAGTCGGAATGGTGGCCTGCGCGCTAGGAGTGGTGGCCTGGACCCAAGAGGGGCGCCATTCGTGACCAACTGGGCGTAGCCATGACCAACGAGGATCGATCCACGTGTGGGGAGCCCGCGCGTTGGGCCGTGACTCATAGTGGTGGCCTGTATGGTAGGAAAATAGAGAAATGCTAAGGGGATTATAAGCCAAATAGGTTCTCCCACCTATTAGACTAGTCTTTGGGGTTGGGCTCTCCCGTTTGGTTTATAACATTAGTGCTTTTATTGAGAGTCCCACGCGTTGGGCCATGACTCGGAGTGGTTGGCTGCACGCTAGGAGTGGTGGCCTGGACTCAAGACGGATGCCAATCGTGACCAACTGGGCGTAGCCGTGACCAATGAGGATCGATCCACGTGTGGGGAGCTGCGCATTGGGCCGTGACTCGTAGTGGTGGCCTGGACCCAAGAGGGGTGCCAGCCGTGACCAACTGGGCATAGTCGTGACCAACGACGATCAATCAATGCGTGGAGCCACGACTCGGAGTGGTGGCCTGCACGCTAGGAGTGGTGGCCTGGACCCAAGAGGGATGTCAATCGTGATTAACTGGGCGTAGCCGTGACCAATGAGGATCAATCCACGTGTAGGGAGCCGCGCATTGGGCCGTGACTCGTAGTGGTGGCCTGGACCCAAGAGGGGTGCCAGCCGTGACCAACTGGGCATAGCCGTGACCAACGAGGATCGATCAATGCGTGGAGCCACGACTCGGAGTGATGGCCTGGACCTAAGAGGGGTGTCAACCATGACCAACTGGGCTCAACCGCGACCAACGAGGTCGTTGGTTCTCAAGCGGAGACGATTGTTCCGAACCAATTGTTCTATATTGAAAAAATAGAGAAATGCTAAGGGGATTATAAGTCAAATGTGTTCTCCTACCTACTAGACTAGTCTTTCGGGTTGGGCTCTCCCGTTTGGTTTATAACAAACTGAGGACATGTAAGATAAACATTGCAATCAATTTGACGATAGTGAAGATATTTTGTCAAAATAAAACTACATGTGGAGACAATTGTCAATTATATTTTCAATAATCCTGCTATTATATATTTGAAAATAAAGCTCACTTTTAACCCTGCAAAGGATTCATATATTTTTAACCCAAAAGTTCTATTTTGAAGCATGTCAAGCATCAGTGATGAAGATCATGTGAACAACAAAGATCAAAGATGTGAAGAAGATGAATTAAGTAAAGAAAATCAAGCCAAATAGAGAAGATTTGTTAGGATTTTTGTCCTAATTTTCTAAAAAAAAAACAAAAAGCTTTAATTTTCTATTGAAGGGAAATAATAATTCAGAAGAATCTAGTAGCTCTTCACTGGCACAAGATAAGGATTTGGAATAAACAAAAGTTGCACTTCCTATGGGACAAATAATAAAGGATTTTTTAATAATATTGAAACACCTTAAGCAAATGCATATGTTACAAACACATAGTTCCTTGTCATCGAGAATGAATTCAATTTCTAAAGAACTTGTTATGTTCGATGAGGCATAAATTCGATTACGATTATTTAAGGACAAAAAATTAAAGACCAGTCAATTCAAATTGCAAAACATGCAATTTTATGTAATTGCTTCACCAGTATCCAGAAAGAAGAAAACTAGTGCTTATATCAAGTACTTTTACTGCAGAGGTGAAGAAATATTGTTATGCATGGCCGGCTCTACATAGTTAAAAAGTAGACAACTGCTTAGGCCTCCAAATTTGAGTTCCTCATTTTTTTTTATAATAATAGATTATAGGCTTTTTATGAAAAAAAAAATTTATTATGTACTATTTGTAGAAAAAAATAAACTTCTTATATAAAAGTAAAGAATTATTAGAAATTTGATGTATTTAAACTTTAAAGTACTATGACTCAAGAAAGATTAAATACATTAGTTATATTAACGAAAAAAAATTATTAGAAGAAATCGACTATAAAAAAATATAAACAACTTTGCATCTCAAAATATCTAAAATATAGAGTTTATAAGAAAATATATTATTTTTTCTTAAAAATTTAAGACCTCCACTCAATTTTTTGCCTTAAGCCACCGAAGTGCTTGAGCCGGCCTGTTGTTATGTCAAAGATTTAACAGGCATTTGCCAGCATTGAATTCCCAAAAAATTGCACATCGTACAAAAGCAGAGACACCTTATATGTGTTCAAAATAATGAAAAGACTGTGGATGCTCAAGGGTACTCAGTTCACCAAAAGACTATGGACTGCCACAAGTTCATTGTCACCGACTTATTCATCAACTTCCTCGCGATTTCAAGGGCATCTTCCGGCATGGTTGGATAAAGCGCTACTACTTCAACATTCCCAGGCAAACGCGGCAAAATGTCATGTATCTGCCCATAAATGTACATAGAAGGAATAATCAGAAAGATGAACCATACATGTTCAGAAAGCATATACTATTGAAAACTATATTTTCCTTCTACGGTTACGCAGAATCTGTATATGCAGAACAACAACTTCAACTAGAGTTCAAGTATAAACAAGAACACAATGAAGTATATCAAATACTCTCAACACAAGATCAAAATGACCTTTCCAAGAGGTGTATTTTATTTTTTCAGAAAATAGATGAAACAAAAATGAATAAGGCCAAGTCGTCCGAATTCACGGAGTTTCCTTAACGAAACAATTCCCCTCACTGTACCCGAGGTTATGAAATTTTTCTTCCCAGGATAAAATGGCATTCAATCCAAATATAGCGAAACCTCAAATATTTGGACTCGTCGAACGCACTCAACAGTTTGAATAATCACACAAAATTTTTGAAGAGAAGAAGAGTATTTTTTATTCTTAAATTTCGTATCAAAACCTGTGGAAGAAAGCAGGTTTTTATAGCCATAACATGCCTCTTCTGAAAAGAGGCAATGGTTCATGTCAAAGGTTACACATGTTCTGTAAATTCAAGTCTGTTCATCCAAAGATTGCATCTTTTCCTGAACAGTCATCTCTCTCCATGAATCAGTGTGTCCTTTTGTTGAAGGATTGCATCCTTCTGAAACAACTCATCAGTTCAAAACAGTGCAGCTATTTTGAAGCATTAGTTCTGTTCGGAATTACAGAAGCATCAGTTCGAAATTTCTGAAGCATTGCATTTGTTGCTGCATGCATGCATAAATGGAGAATACTGTAGCGTTTTGGTAGATTTGGATCGTCAAATAAAATTTGTTCAAAAAGATAGATCTCATCGATCATTTGTCAAAGCCGAAGCCGAAGCGACCGAGCGACGACGACGACGACATGAGGCATATCTTATTCCTTGCCTCACTTATCCATGTGGGAGTGTGTTTCACAATATAAACACTTTAAAGCTTCTTTCTCCCATCGATGTGGGAGAATTTAGTAAGCTTTCCTATTTTTTAGTACACTTTCCATTTTGGTGTGATCTCAAATTTTTCTCTTCCATTTGATTTTTCTCCATTTTCTATTCACACCTCTCATTTACTATGAACCCAACAATCCCCCACATGAATGGAGAATGACTATTTTTCATAAAAGTTTTCCGGATAAGTATGTGATTATCAAGGAAAGACTGATTGCATCTGGATAAGTGGGTTTTCCATTGAACTTTCCGTAGTGAACATGTATCGGATGCATTCGGTCAATCGATAGATTTGATATCATTGAACCGTCGAACTTTAATATACACCTAGACAACACATGTCACACAATTAGCCTTTTACCGTTAATGATTCTCACGGTTTTGTTCTTTTCAGTCATGAACACATCCCGATTTCGTGAGAGCTTAGAGAATAGGCCTTTACTAACATTCTCCTTGAAGCGGCTACCACTTCGCCCTCACATAGGTAATTTTTAATCGTTCAATCCTATAGATTAAACTATTTGGTCAAATCTGCCAAATTTAGATAATCATTAAAAGACTTTTCACTTTAAGTCTTATCCTTGATTACTATACATTGTCTACATCATGGGAATGGGTTGAGTAATTGACAATGTTGAACCTGTCAGACACAACTTTGTTTGATCTCCTTGAACCTAGCTCCTGGGATCTCCGCTAGGTAGAGTTACCGCCATGCTGACTTGTCCTTTCCACTCCATAGTCAACAGTGATAATTCCACTAGAGAGAAGTTTCCTAACGGTATTATGTCTCCGTCGTATGTGACGAGATTTATCGGAGCCATTCTGCTTCTTCACCGGCTTTATCCAATGCGATAAATTCAGATTCCATTGTAGAGCGAGTCATACAAGTCTGTTTGGATGATTTTCAAGAGACTACTCCTCCACCAATAGTAAATACATATTCACTTGTGGATTTTAGTTCTATGTAAATTTCTTCCTCTAAGGCAATTAACATTCGAATCGATGTTATTCTTGTTATTGGCGAGTATGAATCGATCGATCATTTGCCGAAGCTGAGCCAAGCAAGCGACGACGACGGCGCGAGGCATCTCTTATTCCTTGCCTCACTTATCCACGAGGGAGTGTGTTTCACAATATAAACACTTTAAAGCTTCTTTCTCCCACCAATGTGAGAGAATTTAGTAAGCTTTCCTATTTTTGAGTACACTTTTCATATTGGTGTGATCTCAATTTTTTCTCTTCCACTTGATTTTTCTCCATTTTCCATTGACATCTCTCATTTACTATGAACCCAACAAAAACTTCACGTAAAACATAACTGCAAAAAAATGAACTACCTGGCGATCAAATCCCTTTGAGAGCATTTCATCAGGCTCGTCTAGCACAAACATTCTAACATGATCGGAATGAAGAGCTTGATTTTGTGTGCGAAAAAGGTCAGACACACGCGAGGGTGTACCAACAACAAGATGAACACCAGCTGATAGAATGTGTTTATCCTCCTCAATGCTATTACCATCTACACAAGCATGAATCTTTACTCCATGTCCGCCTCCAAGTGCTTGCATGACGTTCTTAATCTGATGTACACGTTCACTAGTAGATGCTAAAAACAAGACTTGACAATGAACTACATCAGAGTCAATTAGTTGCTGTAAGACTTTGGAACAAAACTGAATTATGCGCTCGGTGGCAGATTGAACAATTTGGTGATGCAGTTGATTAATCTCAGCCCTTAGGTAAATTTGCTGTCCTACTTCACATTGTGAAGCAATTTTTTCTTCAGTTGTTGTCTGGTGTTCATTACACGGTCCTTGCACTTCAGCATTATGCATTTCACCTTCCATCTCACACGTACTGTTAAAGAAAAATAACAAAAAATTATACCGAACAATACAGTTCAAGAGCAAATTAAATGAATAATATACAACCGTATCTTCAATTGCATTTTCAATTACTTAATTACTATATACTAATACATAGTATCTATACTTAATCTTATAGAAACTTATCTTATTCTAAAGTAAAACAAAAAAACAACACAATTGGTTGACTACCTAAATTTTCACCTTTTTACGAGGGTTCATTCCCACCTTGTAATCCTTGTTCAATAACTGAAATGAAATTAAATGTACTTGTTCATGGTGGTCAATATTAGAGTTGCAAAAGCAAAAATTTTCATCACTCAATATATATTATTTAATCTAAATTGGCAGTCTCATATAGTGCACAAGAAAAATAATATGAGAGACTTAGTACGTCATTGTAAGCTAATTCATATATGCATATTCAACTTGCTTAAACGGATGAAAAATATAAGATGGAATTCATTGAGGGATTTGATAAATATTGTACAGACAACAACATTATTTTTCACTCCATAACTAAAGGATTTGTTTGCAGATGAAAAACTAAATCATTTTGAAAGGTGTTTTTAATTGACCCCTTTATCCCAATTTATGTTTCACCTTTCCTTTTTAGTCCATAAAAAATAGTATCAGTTTTTTGATAATTACAAACAATTCAATTTTAATATTTTCATTTTACCCTTTGTGAAATGACCTATAAGCTATAGCCAAACAAATATACACGGGTTCTTTTATACCATAAGTTTCAACAGTTTTTATTTTTTTCTTAAACATCATTCTAATTAAGTCAAATAATGCCACATATATAAATTAAGTCAGAGGGAGTCCTTCCTTTTTCTGAAAAAAATAAAATAAAATAAAATAAAGTACTTTTTGAGGATAAGATCAATTTTTATTTTTATAATCAACTTGAAAAAAAATAAAAATTCCAGCATTAAAGGAATTTTGTGTTTGGCCAAGGTTCCAAAAGCGTTACTGAAAATAGCTATTTCTTTCAACTTTGAAAAAAAAAAAAAACCCACCAAAATTCAAGAGGAAAAAAATAAAAAATAAATGACAAATAATAGAACTGTCGGACCTTGAGAAGTTTAGTATCATCAGCAACACCGGTGCCTCCCCAAGAATGGTTAAGGGAGTGATTTGAATTCCTTAAAGACAAGTTCGCTCTGCTTAAAGGAAAGTACTACTAGTATAGTGTGAGTGAATATGACAAGTATAAGGGTCATGTGACAAACAATGAAATAGTTTAAATTATATACTAAAAAAGTAACAAGAGATTCGGGTGATGAGATTGTCTTAAATGTTGTTTTGAAGAAGTTAAACAAGAAAAAAGTGAAAAATAGTAAATGAAGCAAGTGATAAGATTTCTCAAAAATCTCGCATAATGATAGATAGAGATAAATAGTTACTTAAATTGATGGATATTTGCAATCAAGATTCCTCTCTATTTATTATAGGAAAATGTTTAAAATAGTTTCCTATGGATTATTTTAGTATAATGAAGAGAGAAGGATGGTAGATTAATAAAAATAAAAAAGTCTTAATTTATAGATCGATATTTATATTTTAAAATTTTTTAACTCTTTATTTAAAAGGAGCATAAGAAGACAAAATAGTTAGAGGCGTGTCTAAAGGTCTAGAAACCATACAAAAATTGCTATACAAACATGGTTGTGGGATTGGGTGACATATTACAAAATAACGGGGGTGGGGGGCTGGGAGTGGGGGAGGGGGGCTTTGAGTTGTATGTGGCATGCGGTGATAGTATACCCGGCCCAGTGCCCACTTAGTCTATTTGGAGCAAATTTTATAAGTACAAATAGTCGACTACTATATATATGACGTTATTATGAGATTTGCAATGAGAGTTTAGTATTGACAATTATTCGTATTAATCTATGGATAGAGAAATTAGAACTAACTAAAGCTTTCAATGATGCTTAGGATGAACCATTCCAACTTAGTGCATGACCCCATCTTTTTGCTTTCACATTATATGTCCAACTTGGGCGGAGCTACCCTTTTCTGAGAGGTGTGTCACTATCCTTCGTCGTAAAATTTCACTATATATAGGTTTGAGTTTTGGAAAACAATTTCTGCCAGTGCTTGTGCAGAGGGACATGTTGCCCGGGGTCCTATGCCTCGACCCATGTCTCTTCCTGCCATGCTAGACGAAGAGTTTGAAGCACAACACATTGAGATACGTATCCTTTTGGGTGAAAACTGGAGTCTTGTTGAAGATCGAATTGGTCTGCAACGTGAATTGGGTGCTTCAAAGGAGGAACTGCACAACATGAATCTTACAATAGGTGATATTCAGGCGGACCATGAAATTTGCTCGAGGGAACTAATTGAAAGAGGTATGAAGCTAGAGGAATATCTTCAAGCTACAGAACCTCTGTAAATCGAGGCTAAACAAATCCTCGTTTGGTCAAAGAGGTTTTAGCACGGAGTTGTTTAGCCTCATTTTTTAGAGGCTCTCTAGCTCAAAGATCTCCTTCCAGCTTCAAAGCCCGTTCAATCAGATCCCTTGAACGAATTTCATGGTCTGCCTGAACATCACCCATCGTGAGATTCATGCAGTGCAGTTCCTCCTTTGCATTAGCCAATTCACGTTGCATAGCAATTCGATCTTCAACCAGTCTCCGGTTTTCACCCAAAAGTCTGCGCATTTCAACATGTTGTATTTCAAGTTCTTCCTCTTAACACGAAAGGATGAGAGGCATGGGTAGAGGCAGAGGACCCAGAGTAAATATGTCGCGAAGAATATGATTCCTTCCTTCCATCTCGCGCATGCTGTTAAAGAACAATTGCAAGGAATTAGACCAAGCAGTCAGAAAAAAAAAAAAAAAAAAAATCTCAAGAGCAAATGAATGATACAACAGTTCAATTAAGTCTCCATCAATAATCTATGAAAGTTTTTGGAACTCAAAACTATGAAAACACTCGATACAAACTAATACATATGTTCAGTATACAGTATTACATCCCAATTCGACGCACAAGATGTCATTTAAAAGTAAAACAAATTAAAAAAGGGGAGAGTCTTAGTACCACAATTGATTGGTACTTATTAGGGTTTGATTCATATATATCTTTTGATTCCCCTCCCCCATAAATCACATTATAGTAGCACAATCATAATTTCACATGACTAAGTTGGAACATGAATATTTCATTTCATTTCAATTGGCAATCTCAATTCTCATGTATTGCACAAGAAATGCAATACTCCACTACAAACGACGAACTAATTGTTGCATGATTCATTGTAGCTAATTAACATTGTACAGTAAAAAAAAACAAACAAACATAAGCCGTGTAACAGCAATGATGTCTTCTAGAGTTGTCAATACGGGTTAGCCCAGCCCATTCGGGTTAGCCTACACACACAGGCTTTGAGTTTGTCGGGTCAGGTCGGGCTGGCCCATCAAAATGATGGCCAAAAAACACCAAGCTCATACCATTACTCTGTGGACTGCGGGCCTCACGGGCCGGCCCATATTTTAAAAAAATAATATTTTATAATTTAATTTTAGATGTTAATACTTGTTAATTAAGTCTCCAACACCCAAAAAAAATACTCCTAATAGCGAAATTAAATAACTTTTGACCTGATGCCCTTCAAACCAAATAAAAATACTAATAAGCAATCTAAATAGTTGCATGTATTTTACTTACGGGTCGGTCCACGAGCTAGCTCAATCCACATTGCTCAAGCACCACAGGCCACAAACTTATACGGGTCGGGCTAAAAATCTCTGTTCTTAAATGGGCTGCAAAAACTGAAGCCCAACTCAATTAAATCGCAGATCAAGTCGGGCCGACCCAACGGACCTGGCCCATATTGACGACTCTAAATTATCTTCCCATTCTATAACTAAGGGATTTGTTTGCGGATGGAAAAAGTCAATTATTTTGAAAAAGTACTTATTATTACTCCTTTTGTCCCAATTTATATAATATTATTTTTTTGTCATACCAAAAAAATATCATCTTTCAATTTCAGACAACACATGTTCAAAATCTTCCTTTTTTTTTCTTAAACAATGTGTCAGGTCAAATAATGGTATATAAATTAAAATAAAGAGAGCAGCTCTTTAAAAATAAAAAGTAATTTTGGAGGGTAACAATTTTATTTGGCCAATCGACTTGATTAAGAAAGCACATTTGCCAATTTTAAAGAAGTAAATATATATTTGACCAATGTTTCGAAAGTGTTACCAAGGAAAAACAATATTTTTCACCCTGTCAAAAACAGTTATTGCTAGTGCTCGAAAATGCTACTAATTTTTTTATTTTTTTCCAAGAATGGTCAAACAACTGAACTCAACACTTTTAATATAAAAAAATACTCTTGACTTTCCAAATGCTTGGCGAAGCAGGCTATAAGTTTGTAAGCTTTGACCTCTATCATGCTGTGTTATTCCCACTTTATAAGATCTAAGATCATGATTCCTTTTTATATAACAACATAACAATGAATTAGAATCTAAACAAAACCCTAAATTCTCCATTCAGAAGAATTAAAAGAGAATTTCACCGATTAAATAAAATTGTCAACATTAAAAAAGAAAAAAAGAAAATAAAATGAAATAGGATATAACAATAAGATTTTCGAACCTTGAAAAGATAGAAAAGTTGAATAGCCGCAACACCGGTGCAGAGATGTATCCTAGAGAATGGTTAAGAGAATGATATATATCTAAAGATATTATGATAAATTAATTTCTTAAATTGATGCATATATATCTACATTTTTAAATGTCTGAGATTGTTCTCTATTTATTAGAACGAAATGTCTTTTTTTAAACGATTTATTATGTGTAGATTTAGTATAACTAGTATAGTGCATCGCATGTGAATGACATGTGTATCCCATGTCAATCATCACACATTTTTTACCATATAAATAATATCAAAACATGTATATAATGACTTACACAAAATTTTACTAGAAACATTATGTTCTTATAAATTCAATTAAAACTAATATTCTCTACTATAGTGTCGATGAACCATTCGTATTAATGACTCTGGACAGAGAAATTAAAACTTAGTAATGCTTCTAAAAATGATTAGGATGATGTCATCACAACTTAGTAAATGGTTCCATAGACACATTTTTTGCTTTCATATTATATGTTGAATCATTGAAATATAAAATATTTCATTAATTCTATATATAGTTATGGATTGTCCCTTTTAATCACCTTCAGTTCTCTTTTACTATGCTTGTACATCAAAGTGGAATACAAGTAAAAATGTTTAATGGGTCCTCCTAAAAGTTAAGTCATCTAAATACATAGCAAATTTTTTTACAATTGGAAGATGAAAAATGCATCAACTTCAAATATTTTCCCTCTACAAGTATATTTCAAAATTAACCAACAACTGCTTTTTTCTACTGTCTTTCATATGTATTATATATTCTTCTAATGTAAAGTAAAGAAGCGTATAATAAATCTTTCTAGTTCAGTTTTAGTGCACTGGACTGTCGACTGTCTTTTTCTAATGCACATATTGATGTTGTTGCATGATGGAGCTACTGCTCTCTCTTCTTTTAATGTGAATAGGCATTCCCCTCTTCATTCTTACAGTGGGAAAATTGATAATTGAATCCTCTTCAGCCACCCATCTGCACGAACATATTTTTCATTCACCAAAAAAAAAGAAAGTTAAATATAGCTTCTTTCATACTTAGACACGTTCGGCCAAACTTATTTATCAATATGGACGAAACAAACAAACTTATACATGATACATATATTTATACTTAAAGATACAAAGTTTATACATTTGTACATATTTTGTGAACTAATAGATCGATCACATCCAGGGGCGGCTCTACCTTTTAAAAAAATAGGCAGATGCCTTAGACCCCCAAATTTAAGGGGCCTCATTTTTTATAATAATATAAATAAATTTTTTTAAAAGAATTGAATATTTTTATAGAAAAAATAATTTTTTTATATAAAAGGAAAGAATTATTAGAAGAAGTTTATACATCTAGTGTAATATGTCTCAAGAAAGATTAAATGCATTGATTATATTATTACTTAAAAAAGAATAATTAGAAAAAATCAATTATATAATTTTGAACATAGAGTTCATTAATAAAAGAAAGTTGTTTTTTCTTAAAATTTTAAGACCTCCGTTTGATTTTCGCCTTAGGCCACGAATATGCTTGAGCCGCCCCTGATCACATCATAGGCATTGGCCTGTAATTATCCATGAAATTTTCATGACATGTTAAATTAAGTAAGTACATATATACCTGAATTGTGTAGTAAAGTGATGGAGGAAGATAGAAGCTTCCAGCCTAGCAAGGTCAATCCCAGGGCACAACCTTTGTCCACCTCCAAAGGGAGTGAAGTAACTATTATTTATGTCCTTATTCTGTAAATGATCATCACGTATTTTTTGAAATCATATACAAACAATATAAATCGCGATAATTAATATAAGTGCGGTCTGATGAGGAGGATGAGGAGGATAGAGTGTACGTAGTCCGTACCATTACGTCAAAGAAGAGATAGAGAGGTTGTTTTCGATAGACCTCCGTCTCAAGTGAATATAATAAAGGGATATTTAGAAAAAGTTATTTGTGCTTACTTGCCAGCGCCAGGGATTAAACTGATAAGGGAAGTCATAGAGATTATCATCAAGATGAACTGATCTAAAATAAGCAAAAGTACACCATCCTTTTGGAATCAAATATCCTTTTATCTCCACATCTTTTACTGCTTTCCTCATTACTCCTATTATTATGTTCCCAAGCCTTAATGTCTCTGATATCACCTATTAAAATAATGATTAATTTCTAATTCAATTTATATATGTCAAAATAATTGTGTTTGATAAAGTTAAAACACAATCAAATAGCTAGCTTACATTTTGTGTAAATGGTAATGATAGATAGTCACTCCATACTAGTGTTTCTCTTTGCTTCTCTTTCAGCCTCTTTAGTGTCAGGTTCTCCTCCTATAATAAAGCACCATCGTGATAGAAATTGAATTAAAAAAAAATTACTGTAATTATTTACAAGTGGAAAGAACTTAGAAGTGAGAAAATAGAAAATAGCGACGGATAAATTTTTGTAACTAAATTATTAGCTACGGACTATCTAGCGAAGAGTTAGTATAGCTAATTCTATTTTCTTTTATAAGTGATTGTACCAATTGTATGAGTGGTTAGTACTACTGTAGTGTTACAAAATATATATTATAAAGGCAATAAATAAATTTTAAATAGGACAAGTTAAATGAATGAGCAAATCAAACTTGATTAGGTTGATAGTCATATTTTCATGAACTAATTTTACCACCCTTGATATTGATGTAATGTAAGTGAGTACTATTTAAAACTTATAAAGAGATCAATTTCTCCCCATCTTATCAATGTGGGACTTAACACCCGACCCCCTCCCTCTAATACTGAATATTTGGAGTGTGGACAATTTCTATATAAGAGGGTCCAAATTAGGATTGATATGAATTTTTGGATCTAGTTCAACCTTCCAAAACTAGTTCAAAGAGTGAGAATTATCTAAAATCATATAAAAAGACTAATTTCTCCTCATCCCATCGATGGAAGACTCAACAGTATATACCAGATCCAGATACGATAACTGTTTCCAATAATATAGTAAGTAAAATACATACCGTCAATTGTTGGAGAGCAACAGGAGAATCTGAAAGGTATTTAATAGCAAGAGTTATTAGAACAGGTACTGAATCTTCACCAGGTATCATCAAGTCAATCATGTTATCAGATATTAATTCATCTGTTAGTTCTTCACTTGTATTATTTATCAAAACGTCAACTACATCCTCATTTACTGTTGACATGACATTCTTCTCCCTCTTTTCTTGGATAATACTTTGTATCAACTTCACCATTCTCTTTTTTGCCTGAAACAAAATTACAAATTCATGACTTCCTCATTGGTACCATGACATTACTAATTAATTTTAGCTTTTCCATGGACTCCTAACTATCTTAGAGTGATCAATTTTTAACATATTTTTATAACTATAAAAATATCATGACATATTTCCATGACAATCGTGGTGGAGGGAAAGGAGCTTCTACTAGTCGAAGAAAAGTGAAGGGGGGAGGTGAAATAGGTTAAGTTCGGATGGTAAGGTGACACGCCATAAAAAGTTCACTTTACTATAATGTCGATATCATTTGGATCGGCTATTCACCTTGAACAATTATAACAGAAAAGGGTTATATATACCAATTCAATAACAACAGATATATTTTTATACGTGAATAATATAATATAACGAAAGGATAAAATATTTTTTAAAATTTTTATTTTTTTGCATAGCAGAGGAACAAAAAAAAAATGAACAACTTGCCTTTAAAGAGCGGTAAAGTGTAGTTCCAGGGAAATTAATTGGCAAAGACATAAGACCAGCAATGAATTCTTGAAATTGGATCCTTAAAAGCTCCAATTTGTCACCTGGATCTATGCCAATCAATGCTTTGACTAGTACTTGGAAAGCAATCTGAAATGTGTGCCACCAAAAAAAGTTTAAAAAAAAAAGTCAAAAACAAAAAATATATATATAAAAAAAAGAAGAAAATTAACGATGTTGGAAATAAGACATATGTTCTAATCTAATAAAAAACATACTCATAAATATCCCAAACATAATTATGACAAATGAATCCACCTTTTCTAAACAACTTAATTCATGAAGTTTTAGCATAAACCCCACGGTTTCAATTTAGTCTGAGTATATTCATTATACAACCAATTATAATTTGTCATTATTTCAACTTTAAACTGTTGTAATAGAGAATTTTATAATAATAATTCAAGTTAGTTTGTAGTCACAAAATTTCAACGTTCTTCCAAGTAAAAATTTGCATTTTCAAACACAACCGATCTAAATAGCCTTTTTCGTGAATTTTAACTTCAATTGTTTTTTTTTTTTTCCAAAATTCAACCAAATCATGTTCAAACACTTACAATATGTCAGAGAATTTTTATTGATCAGGTTACGTAACTATATGTAATTGTTCATAAAAAATGAAATTAATATCTTAAAATATAAAGAGGCAAATAGAGAGAAATCGTGAATGTCTTATAAAAACGCCACATAACTTTTAAGATGGAAGTTATCCTAGTCTATCAGAAGGAGAAAGCGAGAGAGTGAGATTTTAGGTTTCATTAGGGTAGACTGAAGACCAAGCCAATCTCGAAACTCAAAAGAAAACTTATTGCAACTACGAACGTGAACAGATGCTTTCTCATTAGACTATTTTAATCGATTGTTTATGTCGACCCTACGCTGATTTGGCCTAGAAGGATCGAATTTTATCCGAAGAACAAGGGGATACAAAAGAGTAATAAGAGAGGCGCATAGCCCAATTAATCGTATCAGTCGTATTCTCGAATTTGAAATGAAAAGAGGAGTAACGTACCTGCTGACAATAATACTTTAACATTATTAGTGTATATAAGTTAAATTATAAAATATAAGACGATCTTGATTGAAGAAATAGACATTCCACTGCCAGAAAAATTCTGATTTTTCTGATGAAATCAATCTTTCCAAATCATACCAACGAGCCAAATTTCTACGGAACGTCAGTTGGAAATTAGCAATTTTCTGAAAGCGTGAAGAAGAGAGAAAAGCGAAACTGACATTTTTAGCTTGGTGTTGGATGTAGACAGGGCAATTTTCTTGCCAATTAGCCATAGATTGTTGAACATATTTTTGCATGTCATGTGTAATTCGAACTTTAACATGAGGAGATTTGAAAAAAGCTCCAATGAGACCATGGATTCTCCTTTGTAAACTTCCATTAATTAGCAAAATGGAAGATTTTCCCATTAATTCAGTTAGGGATTTTGGATAAGAGGGCACAAAAGTCTTTGCATCACTTTGAAGAATACTTCGATTAACTTCTGCATCAGTTGAAATTATTGTTGGACTTCCAAATATATGTGACTTGAACACTTTTCCATACCTTCAAATAGCCAAAATTACACTAATTAATTAGTAATTTAATTAACAGAACATATTATTAATTACACTAATTAATTAGTAATTTAATTAACAGAACATATTATTAATTACGACTCACTTATAAAGAAAAGAATTGAAAGGTAATAATCATATTACTCATATAACCTTGATACGACAAAAGTTATTTTCATGGAATTAATTTTCCGATATTTGGCTAGTGATGAAAATAACTTTTGAATAAATTAGAGATTAAAGATTAATATCAAGGTTTAACTAGAGCAAGTAGTCTGAAGTTAAAACATAAGATAATTTTAAAACAACGAAATCCACTCACAAGTGAGAAAGCATTTAATTTCCAGTGAGACGAAAAATATTTAATTTCCTTAAAAGTTTGCCTTTGTCAAATCATACACTAAAAAAATGATTTCTCATGAAAAAATTTCTTATGAAAAATGACTTCAAAAAGATAACGATAGACAAATTCGGTAGCTAAATAAAAAAAATTGAAAAATTTCATGTCATAGCTAATTATAATTCTTTTTTTTTTAGTGTAACAATGACTTACATGTTGCGCCGCTTGTCCATAAAGGATTCAGGAGAATGAGAGTAACCACAAGAAATGAACTCTAAGGTTTCTCCAATGAATGGCCATCCAAGATTTCCCAAAGGAAGTGAAATCTTCATGTTTCTTTTGTATCCTTTCACTCTATGGTTGATGAAGAAATTTTTTTTATGAAAAATGATGATGATGATGATTACTAAGAAGATAGTTCCTGTTGCTAACAAATTAATCCAAAGATTATACATCTTGGAATTTCTTTTTTCTTCTCTTTGATATATAGAATTTGTGTTTGGTAGCTAGCTAGATGTTTAGATGTTTTGAGTTTGAGACAAATGGTTTTGTAGATGTTTATGAGATGTGTTTGCACGTAACGCTTTTGTTATTTTTTGTTTGGGTGGTTGGGGGGCTAGGGGGTGAGACGGCAACAATTATTCCGTTTAATAATATTTGATTATTATACTAAAAATAGATGTTTAATAATAATTATCTAGTTTAAAAAATTGATGGATAATGTATCCTTTTATACCTATTTTACCCTTATTATTAAATAATCTCTATTTATTACTCAATCGTTCTACCTCTGTTCATTAATACTTTTCCACTTTTAACTTAAAAATATCTTAGGAAATAATAAATAAAGAGGTATAATTATCATTTGAATATAATAAATTTTCTGCTTTAAAAAATGCAGTGATGTATTGTATTTAATACGAAGGGTAAAATGAGTATAATGGATAAAAAAAGATAAATTATTCATTAATTTTATAAATTGAACAAAGCTAGATGGATGAAGGGAGTATATTCAAAGCGTAACCTTGCAAAATTATTCATATTTTTCATTGCTTCTTAGCCTGTACGTTAAATTAATAGTGGACAAATATAATTGGATGGATAAATTAATTAAAAGGAATTATTTGTTTAGGAAAAAATTATTATGATTGAGTCACACCCAATAAAAGATGCGTGAAGTTCCATCGCTAACGATTAAATAGATGAAATGTCAATTTTATAATTGACTTATAAAAAATAAGTTAACCTAAACTTGAAATATATATATATATATATATATATATAAAAGCGTGAGTGGCAGCTGAAAGCATGCAGCTGCAAGAAGGCAGCTGATGGTTGACATGCGTGCTTTCAGCTGCCTGCTTGTTCCATGATTTTATTATTGCACTCCTAATTAATTATTATGAGTCATCCAAATATTTAAAAATTAATAATATCTATTCTAAAAAAGGTAAAATAAACATAAAATGATAAATTAACTATTGATGTTTTAAATTAATTTAACATCTTATATGAGGCCCACTTAATTTTTTTCACAAGTATTTTTATAGCAATTTCTTTATCACTTCTAATTAGTAATTATGAGTTATTCAAGACGTGTCAGTTTTGTTACTTCAATCATAATATTTGATTGACTCTCAAAATTATATCAGTATCATTTAAATTGAAATATAAAAAAAATTATAAATCATAATAATTAAAAATTTGTATTACTTTTAAAATATAATAAATTGACTATCAATACAATTACAATTGCAAGCAACTTAAAATAGTAAAGTACAACGGCAAAAAAATATTATACATTACAATAGCTAACTACTTAAAATTTTTAAAAACATATTAAAAATATAATTAATTATTTTATTTTATTTGTATCACATAAATTGAGATAAAAAAATATATATATTGGGCTCGGATCTTCCACATCTAGTTTATTAATAAAATTAGGATGAATATATAAATTTTTGGCTCTTTTCGAATCTTGTACCATATTCCTAATAATTGGAAGTGGGTACTTTGAGTTGAGAAACTTTAATTTAGTCGGATGAGTCATGATTAATCAGACACATTTATATGGCCTACATTAAACCTTATATTATGTTCTTACCAAATTAATTAAGTTTGGGTAGTTACCTGCACCTTGTTTGTTTGCTAGCTAACCCCTATTATTCTACGTATGAAATTTCAAGACATTTATCTTGGAGTTTCGTGGAATCTAAAAGTGATTAGTAAACGTTATTTCTATTCGTACACACATATTTATTTGTGAAAAATTTGAAGCTATGCAAAGCGGCCCGACAATTAGTTCCCTTTGCTTTTGGAGGAGGACCTCCTTTTTTAGAATGCATGATTATGGCTTCGAAAACGTGTAAAAAGTTGATACAATTACATCGAGTTCTATTTTCGTGATCTTACAATATCAGCTTGAATTATTTATACGTATATGTCACACCACTTAAGACATAAGTATATTAAGGCAAGCAAAATCAGCAATTATTATGTACTAGTAATATTTTTGCTCGATGTTATTAATTAATGAGTTGCGTGTAACATCACATCACATGTATATTTAAAAAAGGACTATTTTTGCTCAACTCTTATTAAAAGCAATAGGGATAGCTATTTTCAAGAATTTTCCTAAAGTGATCATGAGGAGGATCAATCTCTAGGTAAATCATGACTAGCATCTATCTTGATTATGTATAGACATCTTTAATTTTGGACTCTAGTGACCTACCAATTTTCATTGATCATTAAAAGAGCCTAGGCATATGATTGTATTGGAAAAAAAAAAAAAAAAGGTTAAGCTAGATTAATATATCCTACAATACTACAATTATACACTAAAAAGTATTTAAAAAGAAACGGCCAGTGATCTGCTAGCCGCTTGTGTGAATATTATGGGTCAAACAATACAGTTGCATAGTTTTAAAAAGTATTTTAGTCGGCTTGCCTACATTTTGATTAATTTTATCGAATACTTATTATTTTTTTCCACACAAATATTCGATAATGTTCCACCAAGAATTCGGCATACATGAAGAAATCATGACCTAGTATATATATATTTTTTTGCTTCCGAAATTTGAACGTGAAATCTCATAATTCTCCTCTACTTCATTGACCACCGGCTAAACCTAAAGGTGCAACTAGTTCCTTTTTCTTTAAACAAAGAAATAATATATACTATATATTCAAAAGAAGAAAGGAATCGAAGATTATCTTATTAAGTGGTCCAAAACATGTAAAGCAAAATTAAATTCGAGAAGTTTGTTAAGGTATGTACTCTATATATTATAAAAGTAGAATTAGTATCAAACAACAATATAATAAGTCCCTACGCTCATCATGATATGTGAGGTACACAATTGTGCCTGCATGTGAGTTTATTTTTCTAAGTACAAATAGCCAACACTTTAATCATCATCATATTCATAAATCATAACCCCACACTCACACAAGCCATGGCCAAACTTCTGTTTCTTTCTTGATTTATATGTTTCTAATGAGTAATTTTCTAATTGAGATGTGGAAGACTAGCTATTTTTTTTCTTCTTTATTGTAATAGATATATTAGTTCTTGTATATCCCTTTGACTGTAATTATCAACTTTGGCTTCGATTAGTTAATATTAAGTTCCATGCCACAACATTATTAATCAAACCCTTTTTTTCATGATTGCTAGAATGGCCTAACTGATTTGATTTGTTAATAATCATTAGTGTAAGCGTGTGCTTCATTCTAATGTCATCGTCCCATTAAGTTCTTTAGATACGTCTTAGTATACTAACCAAATCTTAGGTTGAAAATCATTGGAGAATATTATTTCTTGCATACTAGGTGTATTCCGTTAATGCACGTCCAAACTATCACTGTAGCTGTTTTAATTTCTTGATAAATTAATATTAAAACTAAAACTCTTGATTAAACTAAAGTTAGATGCATTATGCACTGACGGCAATTATATATTGACACGCATTGTATCTCAATTTTCGTCACTAATCTGTCTTTACATTATGGTAGACACATAAACTTCAAGGACGAATTTCAATTTGAGTCACTAATTCGTCGTTACATTACATTTTTTTTTTCATTTGCTTATTTTGCAACCGGGGCGGATCTAGGTTCAAATTGGTGGTGCTCCGACACCCATTAAACTCGACGTAGAATATGTATAATTGTATTAAATAGATATAAAAATTAGTATAAGATGAAAAAAAAAAACACCCTCGGAACCAAAAAGATAGCTGAGTGTTTTGGTTTCCATGCAGAATTTTAAAGCTTTGGATGTCGATATATGTGTTCCAACCTCCCGAACACCCACGATGCCTAAATCCTGGATCCACCACTGTTTGCAACAAAATTATAATTATATAGGCAATTCACGTTAAGTAAAGACGCGACAGGACGATATATCTCTAAAATCCATCGCTATTTTTTTAAATTTTTTTTTAAGTGTTTTCCATGGCTATGAATAGAGCAAGAAAAAATTTAATCATTGTTGGAAATTGAGGTCCTCATTTGCAGTAGACTTCTATGTCAATGCATGCATACATTTCATAGCCTCTATATTTTGCATCAAACCAAACAATTTAACTTAGACAGTTGAAAATTAAAATAAGCGTACATGTTATTTAACTATATATTGCGACATTGGGTGCAAATAATTCTTATCCTTCCAAGTTTTTAACAATCACAAAATGTAGTTTCAGGCATAAGCAACATAGTAGCTTTTTTTTTTTTTGCACAATCCAATCCAGAACCTGAAGTTGCTGTACGTTCTTGCCCAACTTAAACGATCCATCAATATGAATTGACACTAATAGTCTCAATAATGATTACTGATATGCTACCATTGTTACCCCTCAATCCCAAACCTAGTTGGGAACATCAATTTTCATATTTGTGAGATTAGAATAAAGACCAAAACAACAATCCGACGTCTTCCAGTCAGTAAAATTACACAGTTAAAGCGTTCAAATGTATTTACAAATTTCTTGTCATAAAACAAAGATTTGGAGATAGGATTAGGCATCACTTCGTTGTCCAAGCAAATTCATTACTTCAGCCTTTGTTTGTATTAAAAAACGAAAAAGATGAAATTCCAACCTGAAGATAAATTTCCCATCCAAGCCTCTATGACTACGAGTGTTGAAGTTCGTCAAGAGTCAGAAATTACAAAACCGGGATGGACTTGGCTCGAATAAAGTGCTTGAGAATGGCTTTCTCCTCATCAATGCGCTTTTTCTCCTCTTGATCTTTTGGCTTAACTCTTCTCTTCTCTTCCAAAATCCACTTAAATAGTTCACGCTGTTGATTCTCGGGTATTGGTTCACGTACAACCACAGACTGCAGAATAGGTGTAGTAGTGACTTCCTTTTCCTTTTCATTAACTGCTATAGCAGCTGCTGTTGAAACAGAGGCGCCAGGAACATCTAATATTTCTCCTTCCTCAGTGCCCACATCCTTCTTCTTTGTCCTCATGAATAGGTAAGCTACACAAATTGTAAAAACAGATGAAGTACCACAAACGTAAAAGCAAGTAAACGGAATTCTAGAAAAGAGAACAGGAAAGACTGGCAGCAAATAACTGTGAGGTATCACAAGGTTGTGAGCATGGCAAGGGGGTACTGGGAAGAAACATGCTACTCTACAAGATAACAAGATAGCATGGAAATGAGGGACGGAAAAAGTAGCAATGAGCATTAACTCGAACAAATATTTCTGTTTCTATTCTTTTGACAAATAAAGCAGGAATATCAATTTTTTGACCTTTTGTTTCTTCTTTCCAGTAACAATTAGAGGACAAGATGAAGACGCATCCGAATTAGTGAAATACTCATCACAAACACATACATGACTCTATCCTGGAACTTAAATGTCAGAAACATTTTCTTTTAACATCACGTATTTATACTAAAGAAGTATAGTGCACACAAAGGGGTTCGACTGGTATACATTTCTAGAAGATGCACTATCCCCATCACTAGGGAAGCAGAATTACGCAAAAAAATAGAGCAGCACAAGGACTACTAACCAAGTAGTAAGATCTTAGTTCACGGAACATCCACTTTCGTACAATTTTATATTGAAATATAATCACGAGTAAGGTGCAGCCACCAAAAAAATATTACAAACCATGGTTACTTCTTTTTCAAGTTTAACATGGCTTTGATTGCAGAAACTTCCAAGTGAAAGTTCTGTACCTTGTCACATTTTGGTAGATCAAATCTTGAAGGGAATCACTGTTGAAATCAGGACAAAGCTAAAATTAAATTTGCTAACTAGTTCAGTCAAATAACAGTTGCAGCATGGAAGTTACAACTAGGGATCGGAGCTGACATGTGCTTTAACAAAGTTTGGTGGACTCGATCAATATTATTTGCTTCTTTAATAATTGTCCTTGCTGAAACTAGCTCATTAAAACTTAAGACTATTTTGTTTAAAGCACGGGCATACTAGTGGACTACTTAGCGTGATATGGTTCCATTTATAAGGATGTGTGTCTTTTGAGAATTTCCATAACTGCGAATAACAACTTTTGATAAGTTATTATTACTAATTACAATTCCAAACCAATCTGTACATTTCTGATGATCATTCCTCTGCTTTGAACAAAATAATCTGCATCAGATTTGAACCACCGACCAGGCAGGCAACTTACATTCAACCATCATGAATCATGGAATAAACCATTAATTTTTTTAACCAGCTGGATTAAACCATTCAAGACATTCATGTTTGAATTCAAGGTCTTCAAAGCACTCGAGCCTGTAAAGTTATAATAGCACTATAAAAGGGTGGAAATGATCCTCCACAGGTATCTACTACTACTCCATAATGATGGCAAGGAACATGGTGCATAAACTGTTTGGTGAGTACGTGGGTAAGAGGGGCAATATATTCCAGGAAGATACAAAACACAAAAGCTTCACAGGAAGCTTCCATGTCGTCTTCACTGATATTGCAGTTTTTGACCGTATGACGTTCAGACATTCTTAGATGGTATTTCAAGACCCCTCCGCGTCCTACTTTCCTCTCTTACACTACATGTAAGTATTATTTTCCTCTTTAGTGCAGAAGGGCTGAGTGAAGTCTTTTTAGACTAAACTCTAAAGCTGGCTGCATAGCTAATTATATCAGTCAGTTCGGATTTAAACGTTTTTGGTTTAGGCCTCTGAATTAATCACATCATTCAAAATTCAGAACAATTAATATGGTGGCTTGACAAACAAAGCACGTAAGCAACAGAATTTATGCCTATTGTTTGTGGTGTCACATACTCGGCTTTATAATAGCAGAGTGAGTTAAAGCAATCACAAAACACTCAGAATGAGAAATGAGGACAACTTTATTTTCTGACGTACGACAAAACCCAAAATGAAGAGAAAGCAAACCAATTTAGAGAAACAATGATTTAACCAGTGTTGATAAGCCTAAGGAACAAGAATAAGTAAGCATCTAGAATGAATTCTCAAAGAAACGAAACCTCTTATGCATACGAATATGACTGTATGAGATATAAGCTACACACTAATTACAACAACATATCCGATGTAATCCCACAAGTGGAATCTAGGGAGGATAGTGTATCCGCAAACCTTACCCCTACAAGGTAGACTGACTGCTCCTGATAAGCTACACACTAATTGAATTTCGAAAAAGCAAACAGCTAAAAACTGCGAAAATTGTCTACTGATACAATAATGAAACTCGAATACTACTAAACAGAAGTTCCATGATTGCAAATTTTCCCCAACATCCTGCAATCTGAAAAACATGATTGCATTTTTCTAAAGTGAATCCTTAATTCAGTATAACATCACAATAGTGGACTTGGAATGAAATTAAAACCTATAAAGCAGACCCTCAAAAGTCTAATTTCAAAAAGCTCGAAACTTTATAATTGGAAAAAAAGAAGTTAAGGATAAAATGGAACCTCCAATAGAGAAATTGACAGCCAAAAGCATAGGCCATAGGTACTTGTAACGGCGAATAAAGGATTCCTTAGGTGGCTGAGGAGGCGGAGCTGCACCACCCGCCATCGACGATGACTCCATTGACGGCGGCGCCGGCGTCGGAGAAGCTGCCTGTTGTTGCTGATGTTGCTTCAGCTGCGCTGTAAATCCAAAAATAAACATATACTACTATTATAAATGAAAATGCCGATATTCTTCTCCGATTAAAATAAATAAATAATATCGCGATTACCTTTTTTAGGTTTATTGACGTATAATTTTGGAGACACTGCCATTACAATTAATACTGTTACAGTTTTCAGTCGCCGGCTTCTTCCCTGAGATGAGTTGAAATTACAGCCGTGGCATAAAACGACGACGTGGTAGCTCCAGTCGAAAATCTTTTTTCTCAAGAAAAATTAATGCAGAGAATTTGCTCTTTTAATCCTTCAAGTATCGGTAAACTCTGAGTTTCATCCAAATGATATCTAATTAAAATCGGCTAGTTACTCTTTAATTAATTAAAATATACAATTTGATCCCATGGTTTGTGAATACATGCAAATTTAATTAGAAGGGATACTAACACTTTGGGTCATTCAATTATTCATAAATGTTAAATTTGATCCTTCTGATATATTGTTAAGCATATTTGACTTTTAACTTATTGAACTTCAGTGATTGAAATAAGGAATAATACTCATGAAAATACCTGAACTTTGACCGAATTGTCAGTTGAGCATACTGAACTTTGCGGGGATCCTATTACCCCTTAGACTTTTTTTTTTGTATTTTAATGGCATATATCTGCCAACTTTTACAAGTGCATGTAATCACCGACCTTGAGTGCTTGAGAGTGATTAAAAAAAGTTATAAACCTATTTTTTTGACACATAACTTTATATATTTGGGTTAGATTTCTTTATTTTTGTAACTAGGGTACTTGACCACGCTTCGTACAGTCATAAATTTCTTTTACGCCATAAATTTTTTAATTAAAATACAATAATATTTTATTTCTTGAATACAAGGGGAATCTTAGTTTGATTATATCATATTTTTAGTTTATAATATATAATAAAATGGAAATCTTATAGCACATTTGGCCAAACTTATAAAATATTTATTTTGAAAAGTGCTTTTCAAAATAGTAATTTTGGTGAGAAGTAATTTGTATGGCCAATAAATTGAGTAAGAAGTTTTGAGCAATAATTTATATTTGATCAAGCTTTTAAAATAGCTTTTAAGAGTATTTTTCTCAAAAATATTTTTTTTTATATTAAAAAAAAAGTACTTTTGAGAGAAACTATTTTTTTTTTTAGTTTATGAAAACTGTTTCTTCTACTTCTCATAAGCACTTATTTTCTTAGAGAAGTTTGGTCTAACACCTCAATTTTTTAAAATAAGCAATTTTGAAAAGAAAAATAAACACTTTTGGATAAAAATAAACTTGGCCAAATGGACTAACTATCGGTAAAAATTTGATTTTTCACATTATGGTTTTCTCTTGTTTTTTCCTTTTCAAAATAAATAAAATAATAATATATAATCCTTGTACATTTAATTCTTATTTATAGTTTTTTTTGGCAAGCTTTTTTACTAAACGCTAAATAAAGAAAAAAGTAGCAAAAAGGTGAAGAAAAATACACACTTTAAACGCTCATAGCCAACCCTCTAAATGGATCAAAACTAATAATGAATTTTTTAAAAATAATATTTAATTTCGGCAAAATCTATGTACAAATTTTTTCTTTCTTTTTTTCTTTTCCTTCATTATTACAAGCCTATATTGGATAATTCACGTACTATGGCTATATTTTTTATTTTTTAAAAAAATTAATAGTCAAAAAACATTTTTTAAAATTAGTCTGCTAAATTAATGTAAAATCCCCCAAAATCAGAATTCTATTTTCCAAAACAACACTCTAATAATGTCCTCTTAATAAATTGAAAGTGCTTTTAATAAAAAATGAAAGGGAAAAAACTCACACGCACTCGGTGTATACACCAAGTCAATACATGCATGTCATGTGTTTGAATTTAAAGTTCATGTTACTTATCCATGATTAATCAACATGTATTTTACTTAATTTAATTACATAATCATGGTAAAAAACATTAGCTTGGTATATACACCGAGTGCGTGTAAGTTTTTACCGAAAGAAAGTGAAGGAAGGAGCTAAATTTACTGTGTAAGTAACGTAACATAAGAGAAACTAATTACTTCATGGTGTATAATATGAAAATTTATTTTCAATACTAATATTTAATCATTAAGATATTTTTATTGATTCTTACTTACCATCAAATTTGTAATTTCACATTAATTTTGGTATGTAAAATCTCAAAGATGATCATTTAGTAAATAAATAAAATAAAGATAGTACTTTCTTTAAACTCCGTCTATTTTTATTTGTCCATTATATTAAAAATTGATGTTTAATAATTTTTTGTTTAGTTTAAAAGATTATTAGATAATTTATTCATTTGTGCTTATTTTACTTTTAATATTGAATATTACTCATTATCTAATACATTTCTCAAAATATCAAATTTAACATATTGAGTAAAAAAGGGCAGTCCGGTGCACTAAAACTACCGCTATGCGCGGTGTCCGGAGAAGGGCCCCACCACAAGGGTGTATTGTGTGCAGCCTTACCTTGCATTTCTGCCAGAGGCTATTTCCAAAGCTTGAACCTATGACCTATGGCAGCAACTTTACTAGTTACTCCAAGGCTCCCCTTTAAATTTAACATATTGAGTAATATAGTAAAATCCATATTATTTATTGTCTATTAGAGTGTGTATCAAGTCAATAGTGAAAAAATATTGTTCAACGAAAGGATAATGTTAAGAGATAAATGACCTATAGGAGCATTAATTGGCTTTCAGGGCTATAGGAAACGTTTGTTTTCCCTTTATGATATTATATTAATGCTTGTTGCTAACAATGAGTATTAATCAACCGTTACTTCGTTTTTTTATTATGATTATTGGATTATCCTTTAACTTAGCACTTAATTTTTTTAAATGAGAAAAAGTTCATAAAAGGAGAAAATAAATAAATAATAATTTTTTAATTATTATGTTT
Source organism: Capsicum annuum (assembly GCF_002878395.1). Lineage (NCBI taxonomy): Eukaryota > Viridiplantae > Streptophyta > Magnoliopsida > Solanales > Solanaceae > Capsicum > Capsicum annuum. The sequence goes on from NC_061113.1 coordinate 268,201,314, forward strand.
TAATTAGTTATGGAGATTATACCCATAAGGTTTAATTATAGAATTCTTTCAATACAAGGGTGTACATATTTGATTTTAGAATAAAAAGTGTATTCAAAACCAAATTGTTTATATTATAGGTGTATAAATTTTAATTTTAAAATACGGAAAAAATAATTTGTTAATCTAATACACTAATACAAAAGGTATAACTGAAACTCATTTGACAAATAATGTATGATAAAATAATTAAGCAGCTAAATACGTCTTATTACTCTCATATTTAATTTATTTGTCATATTTTGTTTCTCGCAAGTTAAGCTCAATACATTTTGACTTACATTTTAAGATTATTCTTTCATCATATTAATATGAGAGGGACTGATTATATATGTTTACTTTTGAAATGAACTCCTTTTTTTCCCAAACTTTAATTTCCCAAAACTATAAACCATTAAAAAGTAAAAGGAAGTTGAAATTTTTATCATGTCAAAAGTATTTACGCTTTAAAGTCCTGATAAGTGGTATCCAAAAGAGTTGTAATTTTTAATTTGAAGAGTGTTTAGAGATATATTTTAAAAGTTGAGATTCAAATTGAGAAAAATATCATTAGCTATTATTTCTTTTTTATCCACAATTAATTGAGAGAGATTTTACCAAAATATGAATAAATGAAATTATCTCTTATAAATAACAACTACATAATAATAAGATTTTTAGTGCCTCTTAACATTTTAAATTTAATGTTGAAAACATTAACTTTAATAAAAAAAAATACACAAGGAAAAATGAAGAAGGAAAAAATATTTTAAATAAAAACATAAAAGAAGGTAAGGAATTAGCAGCGTAAAATAGTCAAAAGAAATAATGACAAACATCATTTTCGGCTCCTAATATGCCATTTTATATGTTATTAATTTTTCATTTCCTTTTTCGTTCATTTTCTTTATTATATTATCTTTTAACCTCATTGATCTTCCTTCTTTTTTATGTTTATGGAATAATATCTTCTTTCAAATTATAATTTTTTTTTTCATTTAATATGAATTTCATAAATAGAATAATTCTTTCTTCAAATAATTCTTCTTTTTCCCTTGACACTTTCATCACTCTTTCTATAAATCTGTCTGTTAGATTATTTTTTTTTTTTTCAAAATGTAACACCTCATGGAGTTTTCTTTGAGGCAATATAAAGCCTCATATTCTCATTATTTACGATGAAGTATAAACATTATTTTTCATCTAAACCAATGTATCTTCTGCAACCATCCCAAAAAGCTTTTTTGCATGCATCAAAATAAATGTAGAAACTTTGAAAAACAATCTTACCACTATCATCAGAATCATCAACTTCCACAACACAAGTGGAACCCGGATTGAACCTCAACATTTCATCCCTATAGTCAAACATTCTTTCAAACTCTTTCACATGATTACCCATTAAATCTTGAAGTATTTTACCTCTAGCTCTTCTGGTAGTAGTCTTTCCAACATGTATACCCAATTCTTTTCTAATCAACTGCTGGAACTAAAATATTCTCATGTTTGACTGCTCACTGATTCTATCTTTGAAATGTTTGTGCAGGAATTTTGCATTACACATGAAATTTCTAGTGGTTTTGATACACCTATGCTTAGGATTGTAGGTTTAATTTGAAAATCATTGATAGACTTGTTAATACTTGCATATAACAGTCAAGGACACCCTTCCCTACATCTAATCCTAACCTTTTTAGACTCATTAATATACTTCTCTAACTTAACACCTCTTTAAGGTGCATATTTTGTAACAACATCTCTCAACTCATTCACATCCTAAAAAATCATGCCCAATTGCCACACAACCTGTTTTGCGGAATTATCATACACTATCTTTCTACTATCTGTCCTCTCTAACCCATTTTCTAAATCAGATTCCACACTATATTCATCAGAACTACAATACATAAGCTCATCTAGGGGTGGGCATGGTACAATACAGTACAATATTTTAAAATTCGGTATAGTAACTTCGATTTTCGGTATCTAAAAGAACAATATCATTACCACACTAAATTAGTTCGGTATGATTTGATATTTTTAAATTCAATTTTGATATTTTACGGTATGGTAATTCGGTAACCATACTTTATTTGATTTCGACTTACATATATTCATATAAAAACTATAATTTTAAACTTTAAAAACGTCTCAATCATATAAGACCAACAACTACCTTTGTTAATCAATTACACAAAAAGAACATTTCAATCACAATTGAGTAGTCCAAGATGCTAACTCTGAATAACATTACCTAAACTTAAGCATAGTACTCCTAAATAATAAGCTTCTCAAAAAAATTATTTCTAAATAAAAATTACTTTTATGTTCAATTGGCTAATGGATGATATATAAATATATTTAATAATCTTAAATATAATATACATGAGTTTTATATATTATTAAAAAACTTCGGTGTGGTATACGGTATTTCGATATTTATTGCATAAATACCAAATACCGTATCAAATACCAAAATAATTTAAAACTCTTACCAAATACCACAACATCCATACCACGGTATAAAAAATTTTGGTTTCGGAATGGTATTCGGTATATACCATACCATGCCCACCCCTAGGCTCATCCCAACAACTTTATCTTTTAAACCTATCAGCAATTTCTATCTCCTCAAATCCCAAATTTGGACCAACTTCACCAACAAGAACTTCTGTGGGGTCATTAGGTATTCTTTCTCTTCTCTTCTTCCTCTGATATTTCCTCCTTTCAGCCCTCAAGTTTGTGTTCTCCTCATGCACATCACTGTTAAATTCAGCATCATCTTTAACAAATAGATCTTCATGGTCTGAATCTGAGTTGTTTTTAGTTGAGAGGTTAGAAGCATCAATATTTGTAGCCTTAGCAGTAGCTGCATCTTCACCACCAGTTGCAACAATACCAGCAGATGAGGCCTCACCAGGTGCAGCCTTATTTTCAAACTCAACATATGCAGCAGTAGTTGGTGCTTCATTAAAATGACCACCCTCAACCCCATTTTCAGCAACCCTATCCCCCTTCATGGGACCCCCTTGTCCCCTTCTTTATTAAAAGCAATAAAAGATTCCTTATTGGTAGTAGTGTATTCCAGCAAACCAATGGGACCATCAAGTTGATCAACCATGTGAAAAACGTATACCTCAACAATATCCCCATTTTTAAAAGATTGTGAAAGTTCAAAAATATCCTCATCACATTGAAAAGATAACAGAAAGTCCTTTTTAGGTGGCCTTAGATAAAACGTGCACTTGTTGTAGCATACCCTAACTCTTTTAAAAAGCTAGTTAGCTCAAAATAAGATAACTTATCCACATCCACATCAAAAATATTTGTGACTTCACCACTCTCATATTCTGGTTTTTGACTTTTACTATTCAAAACCCCACCATGAAAATATCTCAGGGTTATATATGTAAAATCATCCATTCCTGGAATTTAGTCACATTCACAACAAGTTACAATTAGAAAAAATTTGATTATTCAAACATGCAGAAATCAATCACACAAGAAGAGTCAATTTAGATTACAAAAAAGCTCTAACTTATTGATAAAAACAAGAATGATTTAGACTAGCAAAAAATCTTAATTTTGACAAATTATGAAACTTCAGACTTGTTGAACAATAACCCTAAAGAAATTGTCATAAAGTTTCAATTTTTAAGTTTAGCCGTCACAAAAAACAAAGCTAACCTTCAAGATTTATTCAACACCAGCACTCTCACAACTCTCTGATACGAAATCACACCTCGAGGAACACCAAAACAGTTGTTAATGTTGACCTTGCAAGCAAATTTTTTTGAAAGAGTAGTCAAAGTGAGAAATGAGGATGAAGAGTAAAAGAGATGATTGAAAATGTCTGAAGTGTTAGAGTATAGAGAAGAGGAAAAGTCATGTTTTTGTTTAATAATTATTCATCTTTTATTATATTTGTGGATAATTAGGAGTTAAAACAAAAATTAAATGGGATAATTATTTATTTAAACGGCGCGTGTGTCCACTGCTATTTGGTTGACTGATTAAGTGTAAAAGTTGGCAGATACATGTCATTAAAATACCAAAAAAAAAGTTTAGGGGGTAATAGGACCCCCGCAAAGTTCAGTATGCTCAACTGATAATCCGGTCAAAGTTCAGGTATTTTTGTGAGTATTATCCCTTTAAATAATGATTTGAAATCGTTGAGGATATAATTAAACTACAAGAGCAATTATTGTTATGCTTCGATTTTGAGGAAATTTGAATTTGCTAGAAATATTTAAGACCATATTTATCCATTTAAACTCATTTCAGATCAATGTTACACAAAATAAAACAAAAATAATAATTATCTCTGGTAAAAGCTTATAGAAAGCATGTGACACAAAGCATATTCCTATCTATAGAGATATTTTATTTAAATATACCATAAATTTTATTCCGTCCACGTGAATTTTAAGAGCTTGTAGGTGTTTAAAGATGAATTCTTTCATGTGATTTTGAATCTATCTCATTCAACTTAATATATTTCACTCACCATAAATTCAATATACGAACTGGTGAATCTTGAGGCTGACATAGAACATGATCAAACTATCTCAAGCAATCTTCTCAGGTTTTATCATCCATGTATGTTAGTTACGTCTTCTAGGAGATATAGTCATTTTTGATCTTATATAATTGTACTTTCATGAAAAGAACCAAATATATATACAACTCTTAACTTACATGAATATGTTAACTAATAACTTCAACAAACTACCATTAATTTTTATTTGGCCTTCCACATCAACCATGCATCAAAAATTCAACCTAAGTCAAACTATCTATTCAGCATTTGAACCCTATAGTCAATATCAGTAACACTCGAGTGTCGATACTCAGAATCTCAATTATGAAAAAATATAAATCATATAACGAAAAAAAAAGAAAAGAGTATAATGATCCTTCACAACTTTTTTTTTTTTACCTTTCCCATCCCGATCCTTCAATGTAACTGGCATTAAAATAAAAAAAAGAAACTAAAAAATAGAGCAAACTGTAACTTGAATAAGTTAGGGGGAATATTTTCGCAATTTGAACAAGTAACAGGGGTATTTCCTATAATTAACCCTAAGAAGCACTCTATTTCCAAAACGGGCAAAAAAATACCGCTACAATTATCTGTTCCCGCGAAGAGTCGCTGAAGTAATAGTAGTAAATTCAGCAATGGCGATTCTTCTTCCTTTGTTTTCCATATCCCTCAATGTACAAGCTTCTTCAATTGACACAGTTCAAAGACTTCCGTACAATCCTCACCGTACAACTCCCAAAAAACCACAAAAACCTGATTCGCTATCACCCATTTCAACTATCTCCTTGTCCCCTATTTCGGTTTCGGACCTGCTCAAACGTGAAATTTCTAAGTCTTCGGAAGGTAATAAACGACTAATTGCTGTTATCTTATTTGCAGTGTAATTTAATTTGGAAAAAATGGATTAAGTAGAAATTGATCCATATTCCATAGTCATTTAAATAATTCAACACTGAACCAAGTGCACCATTTAGTCTTTGTGTAGCATAGGTATTAGCAGATAGTATTGTACCATTTTTTTTTTAAATATATATATATATATATATATATATATATAATGTCTAATTTTGTAAGGAGAGCAAGGGTTTGCCTGCCTAATTTTTAACTTATAAATTTCCTCCAATTATATACATGTTGATGATTGGATTTTGCTTATGTTATGTTTTGTTGTGGAAATAGTGAAATCGGAAGGAACATATATGGGGTACGACGTATGGCTACCAAGTGCACCCAAAGTTGAGAAGCCTCGGTCTGTGTTTAATGCAGCCTCGCTGGCTTACATTGGAGACTGTATCTTTGAGGTTTGACTCTATATATATGTGTGTGTGTGAAAGACATTTATTTTGGGAAGTTTCTTGAAATATTATTCAAGTGATACTCATCATTGCATCAACGAGAATTGTTGATGGCATTTTTTTAGATTGATATAGAGGAGAGAAGTTTGAGTCATACTGTCATGTGAGGGGTCCGGTAGTTAAAATGGGTCACTCATGTTAGAAGTTATGTTTACCTGATTAGCAACCGCCTCCAAACTGGTAAACTTAAGTGAGATAGTAGCATGCAATATCTGGAGGGCTCTAATCCCCTATCCCAACTAACTCTAATAAACAAAACTTGCCTCAATCCAAGGTAAGTTTGGGTGAGCTATATGAATTCTCATTGACGATAAGTTTATTCAGACCAATAATATACAAAATCTCCTAACTCTAGTACTTGTTTTCCCTTTCTAATCTTCCATTTTGAGTAGTAGATATTTTTTTCCCTTTTGGAGTCATACAGTTTACCCTCCCCAGATTCAACTTAGTGGGAATACACTGGGTATGTTGTTGCTGTTGTTGGAGTCATACAGTTAGGGGTGGAAACTTAGGGATTGTCCTACTTTTAATGACAGGAAAGGATAGGGATCCTCTCCATTGACTGCATTCGAGCTTTGGAATACTGCAATGAAGAGTCCTAAAACTGACACATGCTACTAGCAATCCCTAATGCGGGCAGGGGTTGAAGTACACTACTATTGTCTTGGTTTAGTTTTGGTGCATATATAAATAGTCCAAGCCTTTCCTTTTGTAGATAGCATGTACATTATTGCAAAGCCCAATGCCAAAATGCTCTATATCCCAAATAATATGCCTGACAATCGTAGTTTGCTTTTTGTTGTCCAAAAGGAGTTCTTGCTTACTTTTTCTATAAAGAAAACAAATAAAAGTGAAATACTTGCTTTCTTGAAGAGAATAACATTCAGAAGATAAGATGTCTAGCAAATACTGCTTAAAGATACTGACAATCTTCTTTAAAAAAAAATTCTAACACATAAAGTAAATTGCAAATTAATTTTGAACTAACACTTGAACGCTATATAGATTTCTGTTAAAAGTTGAAATTATTCTCTCACTATCGGCTAATCATTTACCTCACCTCTTCTTGGTGACCACAGTCCACAATTATCTTTTTTCCCTTCTAGTTTCTAAACTTTTCTCCCGCATTCTCATGGTTGACAACTATGGTTGAAAAAAAAAATTAAGCATCAAAGCTAATGAAGCAAAGGCAGGAGGAGGGGGGGGGGGGGGGTTACAAGTTGAGTTTATTTCCAGCTGTAATAATCAAAGTGCAAATTATCTCTTGGGGGAAGAGCTGAAGGTTGCAACTACGGTGAGCCATATTTCTTTTGTGCTGTTTCTTGTTTTCCTTTAGTTTTGGCTGCACTGGTCTTTGGTATAGTAAAAAAGACAGTGAAACTTTTTTCCTCTTAAAATATTGTTTGGCATTTGGTGGAGAGGTTGATACAAGTGTTATTCAGGAAATGGAAATTATTTTTAGAACAATGAGCTGAATAACTTGTTAAGGTAAATCTTAGATGGGGAAAAAGTGCATTTCCTTTGGTATTAGTAATGATTTGAACCTATTTATAGGTTATATTTACGTTTTGTCTTTTTTATAAGGTAAATTCCTGCAGTATATGGGAATCAAAATTCTGCCGTTGAGGAATATTCGGTCTTCCTAGTGTTTAGATAATTAAACTTCTACTATTGCTGTAATATCCGAGCCTGCTAACTTTATATGAGAGGAACTATTACTTTTAGAAAGCCGGCAAGCTTGGACCATGGCAACATGTAAGCTTCTAAACTCTACCAGCTGTTTAGGGTGGATTCCGAGTTCTCCATGGGATCAATAATTACAAGTTTTAGCCTTATGTAGGAAGCAGATGAGCATGTAAAAATACTATATTTCCTTTTGTATTCTCAGTGCGTTGTGACATCTTTTAGGACACCTTTCACCTCTATGTTGGATGTAGATAAGCATGTGTAAATTGGTATTTATATTTCTGTTTCCAGAGAATCACTTGCATCAGTGGTGGTTACTACTCCATTATCTTTACTGAAAATGTTAGATGATTAGTTTCTATTGGGAACAAATTATCTTTTACCAGACTTGTAGTAGTTATGTAAAAGCTGTGATATCAAAATTGAAGAGTCAATCCAGATGCAACTTAGAAAGTGTTTATCTAACCTTGTTTCACCTTTTGACTGTGCAGCTATATGCGAGGAGGCATTTTTTGTTCCCACCATTGAGCATCGAAGAGTACAATGATCGAGTCATGGCAGTAGTGCGTTGCGAGGCACAGGTATGTCTATCTCACAAATATAAGGACATCTAAAGATTCATTCTACTGATATATGCTTCCCATGATTTTCTTATATGATGTCTCCCTCAAGGGATAAATCTATTTTTATAGTACTTAATGTCTCCATAAGAGACAAATATGTTTTAGGAACATTGTGCTAATCCTTTTGTATCCTCTTTATGGATTTATAATGGCATCAAGACTTTGGAGTCTTGGCTCCTTTTCCCCCACCAAAACAAAAGGCATTGGAGATGGTTGTACTGCGGGATATGGAGATCTTCCATCACTAGTTACATGCTTTGAGATGTTAAAAATGAAATAAAGATGCCAGGGATAATTTTACTGTATAAGATGTTAAAGCTTTTGTATTTGCTTGCATGGCGACTGGGTATACATGCTTTGAGATGTGAAGAATTCACCCTTTCAGCTTCACACTTGTTTTAAGATAACCCCCTTTATCTCGATTAGCGAGGTTTCTATTTGAGAAACTGTTCTTTCTAATAGCCATCTGAAAAGGTGTTAAATACAAGAATGTAATAATCAGTCAATCCCACCCCCAGATATTCCTTTGAAACACTTCCTAGGACTTGAACCTTGGAGTTCTTCGTGTTGTGTGATGATACTTGGTTGAATATGTATGGTACTTCTCTTTTTAATGTCAACTTCTTCTTAAGGTGGAACCATTGTGGTTTTGTGCACATTGCAGGATGCTATGTTGCAGAAACTTATGAACGAGAACATTTTGTCAGAAGAGGAAAGGTAGATATATTGCATTTGAGCTGGTTTCTTTCCTTTTGGATATTCATCTGTTATTTTCATGTGAATGAATCCTCATCTTAAGAATTTGCAGGTATCTCAAGTTTTGTTGTGTTAACAGATTTATAATATACTCCCTCCGTCCCATTTTATGTGGCATACTTTGACTTGGCACGACATTTAAGAAAAAAAGGAATACTTTTGAAACTTGTGGTTCAAAATAATTCTTGAATATTTGTGTGGTTGTGAATCATTTCATTAAGGGTAAAATAGAAATTTTAAAGGTAAATTTTTTCCAATTATAATAAGATGACATTCTTGTTGGGACGGACTAAAAAAGAAAGTATCTCACATAAATGAGAGGAGGGAGTAATAAATAGAGTGCAAGTTGATCAAGACACCACCATCGTTAAAACAAAGTTCGCAAATAGAGCAACTTTTTCCTTCTTCAAACAAGCTCAAGTTAGCTTTTTCATATATTCAGTAGATATAATTACAAATATCCATGAAGTTAATGCTTTATATATTCCTATCTTGTTTAAAGTCGAGCCTTCATCAGCATTGACACTTCTCATCTCAACTATTTGATGGTTTACAGCTGTTTTGAAAATTAGTTAGTGCCGAATAGATGATAAACATGGGCTACATGAGCGATTTCTTGTTTAAGCTGGATCAGTAGTGCTGGTTCTTTTAATACAATCCAACTCTTGGAGGAGGGTTATTATATTAATGTCGCAAAGCCATAAATTAGCTGATTGACAAATTGAACAAAGCAAAAAAAGTCTTTTATTGGTAAACATCATAAATATGTTTGGCAAATTTATGGCTTACTTCTATTCTCAGCCGAGTTCAGCATTCCTTTTTTCTATTTTGACCTAATAGGAGTGCTTTCTTAATCTATTCAACAATTGTTCAATAGCTTCTTACATTACATTAATTCATAAATCTATGTGATACCATTACATGATACCCATTAAACTTCAAAAGAAGTATTACTTGTAAAGAAAATAAAACCTCCTCTTTACCATGTGATTTTGACCATGTGTATGTTTTTCCATGTTAAAGGGGTGTGCTTCGTTGGGGGAAAAATGTTGGTTCAGGCAAAACAAAGACGAAGAAGCGTGCTGGTGTGGCTGTTTACAACAGAGCGTCTTCACTTGAAACACTTGTCAGTTTCTTCAACCATCTGTTCACAATAGTGAATTAACTGTTTTAACTGTGCTTCATCTGCCGACTTCCATGTGCTGTTTATTAACGCATGCCCATCATTTTTCTCTCTCTTTTTGGGTATGTCAGAAGCTGATGAAATGTTTTTAGGAGGTGCAATCTTCAGTGTACATATGAGTTTCTTCACTTAAAAATTAAATTTTGTTTTCTCTCTTGTAGGTTGGTTATCTCTACCTTACAAACGTGCAAAGGCTTGAAGAAATCATGCTGAAGTTGGGCTTCCACATAGGTAACTCCACACTGCCAATTGTGGAGAGAATAGATGGTAATCTGTTTCCTTGGCTCTAAAATTTTAGTGCTGGCAGTTAAAACCCATTTTCTGTCACCCGCCTAGACCACCTATATTTATGCATGGGTTTCTGAGTTGAGCCCATATTTAACCCCTGATAAACTTGGTTCTGTCAGTTTGTATCATGACGAAAGGGGTTCTGCGCTGTGGGTCGTTGAGTTAGAGTTTTGGTATTATGTTCGATAGACTCTGCTTCAGAAAAAAATCCTCTACTGTTTTGGTAGTCACTTTGGCATGTTATTTGTTTTTTTTTTTTCCGAATCAGACTTTATGAATCTCAGGGCATTAAGATGCAAAGTGGGAAAAATATAAAACTGATTCTACCTGAGAATTTTGATTGGCACTTTTCCCCATTTTTGTCTTGCTTCTCTGTTTAATTTCTGCAAGCGACCAGCAGTTGCAACAGTGATTCTCGTGCTGGAACAGTTTAGACAGTCTTAAAATCACATCCTTTTGTCACGAGATCCGCCACATCTCAGGCCTGGTGCCATTGTCTTGCTTGAGTTCGTTCGTAGCACATGGAAACCGGTTCTGAAGTGAGATACATTTGTTGATTTCGAAATTATGGTCATTTATTGAGAATACTACCTTACATACTCAGAAATGAAAGTTGTTTTCCTTCGGCGTTCTCTTATTTGTTCTTTTTCTCGCTGTGTGAAAACATATTGGCTCTTCTTGGTCCTCAAATTTCCTTATAACCACTCTTCAAAATTAGCAGTATCAATCACTGTGCCATAAATCTCTAGGAATTCTTCATTTTCCTCTCTCTCTCTCTCTTATTGAGAATACTACCTTACATACTCAGAAATGAAAGTTATTTTCCTTCGTCGTTCTCTTATTTGTTCTTTTTCTCCCTATGTGCGAAAACATATTGGCTCTTTTTGGTCCTCAAATTTCCTTTTAACCACTCTTCAATATTAGCAGAGTATCAATCACTGTGCCATAAATCTCTAGGAATTCTTCATTTTCCTCTCTCTCTCTCTCTCTCATGCAGTTATTTATACTTGTATTTTTCTTAAAGAAGATATTCAAGTCAAGTCATTGGGAAATGAGATAGGACTTAGATATAGCTGATCCATATTTGATAGTAATGACTTCTTTGCTTCTTACGGCAGGTCTGGAAGACGCGAATTACGGCAGAAGAGTAGGGCCAGATTGGGTCGCTAGTGTAGGGAATTACTTGGTGGGGTTTTTTTTTATTTTTTATTCCCGTTATGATTCCGTATTCAGTGTTCCATGCTTATTACGAATCCGTGTGCTTTCCTCTGCTTTCCTCTGTTTTATATTCCTTATGGGTGCCGTATTTATGTTATGTCATCTGCTTCTGTGCTTTACTATGTGTTTGTGTGATATCTTGTGCCTTGAGCCGGGGGTCTTTCGGAAACAGCCTTTCTACTTCATCAGAGGTAGAGGTATGGACTGCATACATCTTACCCCCCCCAGACCCCACTAAGTGGGAATACACTGGGTTTGTTGTTGTTGTTGTTGTTGTTGACTTCTTTGCTTCTTAAGTCTTGGCTCCTTTTGAGTTAACCATACGGAACGATTCACTAACATTCGGTTTGTCCATAATCAGGAGGCGATTAGTTCTCACACAGGGCTTGCCTAGTGTTGTTTACCTCTCTTGAGTGGTTTGCGAGCTATTACACTGGAGCGGGGTTTACCTTGTGCGTACTTAAAGGGTAGCGACTGCGGGTCCCTTGTAAAAATAAAAAGGAATCACATGCTTATGTCGTTATCTAAGATAGTTGGTGAAGTTCAAACTTTACAGCCAACACTTGAATGTCCTGCACCTCATTTATTGGGTGTATGTACTCCTGGTGAGATTGATGCTTAGCAAACATTTCTGATCTTAAAAACACTCCAGAAGCAGAATAATTTCAATCAAGAATCAAAACGATACCCGATGGATCAGATCTTATCCTTTTGATATCATACGTAGCTAAGAGTTGAATCTTATGCGATGTGATAGATGAATGACATATAACTAAAGACCATTATAAGAAGATTCAAAAGATTGAGTGTCCGGCGACCAGCAGATGCTTTGTCACTTTAGCAGGAAAAAGTAGGGGTGGGCATGATATGGTGTATACTGAATTACCATACCAAATTGAAATTTTTGATTCTGTGGTTTGGGTATTATGGTATTTGGTATGGTATATGATATACATTTTAAATTTTTTTGGTATATGGTGTGGTATTCGGTATTTATAAATGACATACCAAAATACCGAATGCCATACCGGAGTATATAGTTGCATAAATAATATTAACAAATATACAACTTAGTATTAGTATAAAAATGTTATGACGTTGAAACTTTGGCTACTCTATCTTGATTGTAATGTCTTTTTTTGTGTAATTGACTAACAAAGAGTTGTTTGTACTTCTTTTTTAATATTTACAATACAATTGAGATGTGCTTTTGAAAGTCAAAGTAATAAACTATGGTCACTGATTACCATACCGCAAATATCGAAACCGAACATCAAAATACCGAGCCGGTGCACTAATGCTCCCGCTATGCGCAGGGTCCGGGGAAGGGCTCGATTAGAAGGAGCTATAGTACGCAACCTTATCTTGCATCTCAGCCAGAGTCTGTTTTCGAGGCTTTAACCCATGACCTCGTGGTGGTCATATGGCAACAACTTTACTAATTACTCCATGCCAACAACTTTGTCACTTTAGCAGATACAGCATCAATCGTCCTCAATTCCTCATCTTCCCACCAAACACCAATGAGAGCTAGAAGGGGGGGGGGGGGGGGGGGGGGGG
>NC_061113.1:268214643-268226529 GCF_002878395.1 Capsicum annuum
GGGGGGGAGGCATCGAGGACAATGGCCGAGGTACCAAGCTAGAAAATCAAATGGGGCGATTGAGGGAAGATTCCAAGCTAGAGAAGGAGAGGGGAGATGCCTCCTTCCGGGCAAAGGGGGACTTTGGTTCCATCTCTGGCTTAGCATAAATGCTTAGATTAGAGATCTGCCTTGGAGGATGAGAATAGGGGAGCAAGACGGGGAGTGTGGGGCGGTGTGGACAATGGCTGAGATGCTAATAATTTGTACTCCACTGACAAAAAGGGAAGATCATAGTGAGGAGAAGAATATGGTGTAATTGAAAGAAGATCCTAAGCTTAGAGAACGAGAGAGAAGAAGCAGCCTGTTGGAGAAAAGGGTATATGTTGGTCCCCGCTGTACTTGCCTATGTTGCTTGTACTCTTAAAAAATGTCATTGGGTGTGTATTAGATCCTTCAAAAGTAGTGCACTTTTGGAGGATCCGACACGGATGCAACAACATTTTTGGAGAGTCCGAGCATCTTGCGGCTATTTGAAATCTGTACTTAGTTTTGTACAAAATTTGAGGATCAACTATTAAAAGGCAAAAAGAGCTCATGGACATGATTAGTTGGGTATCATTTAAGTTGTTTAGCTTTTTCTGCTATGCGAGCTGGCTCAGGGTCAACTGATACGAGTCTGCCGGAGAAAAAACCAAGCAGACCCCAGTCGCTTGAATCTAGATTGTGGTTTACCTATGCCCTTGATGATGTTAAATACCAAGGTTCATGATTCTTAAATTTGAGTTACTTCAATGTTGCTGAAAGTGACAGATTTTGCACCTAAAACGGGGCTTTTGAGGTCATATATGCAATTGCTATTTTTAATCCAATGAATTGAACGTCTTAAAGTTTGTTAAAAAAATGGAAGAAGTGAGTCACGCTTTTGTCCACGTCATCATGGTTTTTTTTTCCGACATATAAATTAGTTAAATCTTCTCCACTGATAGTTTGTTCGTTAAAGAACTTAAAGCTGTCTACAGAAGTCGTGCATATGTTAACTTTTAAGCTTTGTTCCAGGAATGATGGTCCCCCACCCCACCATCCACCACCCACCACCCACAAGACTAACGCCCTTTTTTCTTTGTATGACTTTGAGATGGATGACTTCTGGAATTGACTCGTATTTTCACCTTATATGTGGCCCAATTTCAAGTGGCATATGATACGTCTTTTCCTTAAAGTAAGATTATCACAAAATTGAAAGACTAAATTATGTGCCTACTTATTAGGAAAAACTGTATATTCATGTGGAACGCTAGTCCCTTACTAACTTCCATTTTCCTTGTGGGTTACTCTATAGATTCTGCCTTTTCATGTAATTTGCTCATTGCTCTTTTCTTCTCTTTGTGTATTCACTGATGGTTGCAACTGCTGAATTTTTGGAATCGGATATGGTGGAACTTTTTTTTTGGGGGGGGGGGCATTGGTGAGTGCAGGTTGTTGTGTTACCATTTTCTATACCATATAGGAAAGACATGAAAATGCACTAGTAATCTAGTATGTGTTCATGGCTAACTGGTTCTCACTATTTTCTGTTCTGTATCATCTGTGCTCTGTGCCCGGAACTGTTTAGTACTTTTTATGTGTGGCTGTGGGATATAATCTTTTGTTAATTTTGAATATATTAATGCTTTTAAGCTTGACAAATATTGCATGTCATAGGTACAACAAGGTGATGCCAAAGGAAGAGATGAAGTTCATGAAGCGCTATGTAGATAACAAAGAACAAACATTTCCGATAGCATGCTGAAACAATTGGGTTTCTCAAAAACAACAAAGTCCGTAGTGACTCGAGGAAGGTTGTCATCACCTGCGCTCTCATTTAAGTATCACATGAGCTTGGGTGTGAGTGGACTTTTAGTATTTCAAAGCTTAGAAAGAAAATTAGTTCTTAAAAGGAGAAACATTTAGACTTACCAATAGAGATATGATCTTTACTTGAATACCTCTCAAAAGTTTTACTCGTCATCCGCTGAATTGATCAAGGAATGTGTTTTGATTGCTCTTTCACGGTTCTCACTTTTCAGCATGAGCGTAGATGTGTACATGGACACATTTATAAGCAATTATATTTATATCAGGTCCATCTGTCATGTAATACGTGTTAAACTTCAATTTTTTGGAAAGAGAGTTTGAGGTTTCTAATTTCACTCTCTGCATTTTATCTCCTGCCATCAATTTCTTTTACTTCCGTTTCTTGATAGGCCATGAAAGCGGCAGGAGATATGAATCTACACCATAAAAATTGTCTTTACAGTCATGGCTGGAGAATTTTATAGATTGCTGTTCAATTTCTCGTTTATTTTTTTGGGTTGTTATCTTCCTGACATATAGGGAGAATGACAGGAGAAATATGTGAAGATGATGCATGACGATGTGGCTACTCAGGTTCTTTCCCTGTCAACTACAGAGAGTACTTTTGATTACCGAAATGCTACTGTTGTATAGTTCCAGTAAACTTTTGCCTCGACTGAAATTCATAGTAGAAAATTGTCTCTGTGTAGTCTTAACATTAGCAATACATCCTCTTTTCTCTATTCCCAGTGTGTTAAAACTGTGGATCATCAAAATGAAATTGCTATGCGTGTAATGAACTTGTGATGCAAGTCACTGAATTCAATTTGCTCTTCTGTTCCAAACTTGGATGTTCGTTGTTGCCTTAGGGAGAAGGTGCATGTTTGTTTTTATTTTTTGGTGAATTATTATTAACTTTTTTTTATAATTGTGGCATCCGCGTCGCCTTGCCTAATTCGCAAGATACCTGTAACCTCCCACCAACAATGGATATTAGATAACTTTATCTACCAAGACTAAGACAAATAAGAAGAGATCACCTAATATTTTTATCTCTACTAGAATTTGAACTTGAAACCTCACGGTGACATCTTTAACTTTAAACAAAAGGAAATAGCCACCAAGTAGGCACAAATGACTTCCAACATAACCCAATTTCTTAGTGGGTCGTTAGAAGGAAATTTAGGAAAAGACGCAAGTCACAATTGGTGCTGCCTTTTCCCTTGATTAATACTGTCATTCGGTCCTTTTTATCCATCGCTTTGGCTAAATTTTGTATTTAACAATCATACTCGTTTCGAAAGGTGCCTTGGAATAACTGAGAAAGTTGTCTTTGTGTGATCTGAGGATCATTGGTTCAAGCCTTGAAAACGATCGAGAACAGAAATGTAAGATTACACTGCGTACAATAGATATTTGTGGTCGGATCCTTCCTCGAACCAGTGCATAGCGAGAGCTTCAATGCACCAGGGTTCCTATGCATAATCATACTCGTTTAACTAATATAATACAAACAATGAAGTCAAATTCCACTAATAGTTGATGTTAACAAAAAATCTGTCCTTCCATAATTTTAAACAATAGATAAAAGTACCCATAGCAGATAATAATATTTTAAAGTCAGAAAAAAAATTGAATTGCATGAAAGGGAGACGCCCAACTTGACATTTATGAGAGGGTGATGGACGTTGAAATATTTGTCAAAAGGCATTGCTTGATCTTACCCAGAAGAGGTGTTTAATGTTTTATCTCATTTTAATATCCACATACATCCTTAAAAGAATTCTGTGGCGTATAATATTGACTATTATCAAAATTCTTTTTTGGAAACACACACAAACATATATACATACGTATACACATATTTCCCGTTAATTATCGATCAACCGAATTTATGAATCGACTTTTGGAAATGGATTAAATGGACCCATTTGATTGTGTGTTATGGATAACACTTCTGAACACCAAGTATATGTGGCAACCCAATCCATTAACACTAGGATAACACTTTCACTACTTGGGAGGACTACATTTTTCTTGGAACTCGATTCTTAAATAGTATATTGTTTTAGTTGTTTTAAATATAATATTGGACGGAGACGGGCTTAAATGGAGCGACATGTAGTCAAGATTCATATATTAACCGAACTAACTTGTTTAGAACTGAGTCGTCGTTGTTATTATTATATATGAGAAAAGAAAAAAAGATATAGGAACTAAATTAGTTCCGCCCATATTCAGAACAATGCATCTAATTTATGTTGCTTCTCTTAATAAATGGATGAGAAGTCCAACAAGGCATAAAAAGAAAAACCAAGGTCCTTTCATGTATGACTAGGATGATATAAGCTTTATCCATTCCATAAATTAAATTCTAATATTCAAGTTAAAATAATTGATGATTCTTCAAGTGGATCATGCTAAGAATGCTATCAAGACTTGTCAATTTTAATATACTGATTAAAAGAAGTCATACATGGCATTCATCAACAGTAAGATTGAAGATCCATATTTCTTGTTTCAAGGAAATTAATGCATTTCTAGACAAAATACGGATTCAGGATTTAAAGGTTGGAGAAAGAAGAATAGGAAGAGAGAGGATGATAATTATGTAGAATAATTTACTTTAGTTTATTTTTGTATTTGTAGGTCTTGCTCAACTTCTAATAGTGCAGTTCGGTGTACTAAAGTTTCCGCTATGCTTAGGATCTAGAAAAGGGCGCGACCATAAGTATCTATCGTACGCAGTCTTACCTTGGACTTCTGTTAGAAGTTGTTTCCAAGACTTGAACTCGTGACCTTCCGATCACATCAATAAAATTACTCGATACTTATGTTAATTGAATGTAACAAGTGCCTGATAAAACATATAAAAAGATTAATGGATGGAAAGTAAAAGTGGAAGAGAGTATTTATATTTTAATTAGTAGGGTAATTAGTGGACCAAAAGTGCAGATTGGTTGGCCTTTTTGAGTCCCAACAGACGGATAATATCTCATTCACACCCACACTTTTCACCTATTTTTTTTCTTTGCTCATTTCGTACTTCAAAAAATATATCCAAAAGTTGGTTATTAAAGAGTGAATAATAACTAACAGTAGTTATTATTATATCAACAGAAAGTCATTTTCGTTAATGAAAAAAAATCACTTTTTAAAATAATAATTATTAGTTCGATAATAAAAATCTCGAACAAAATGGAAACAATTTCGAGTTTGATGAGTCTATTTTCATTTGATGGTCCACTTTATAAGCTGGCCAAAACAGTCACCATAGACCCAATGTCTACTAGAACATGGGTTTTGATGTTCAATTTTTAACCAATCATTTTACTATATTCTTCCTCACTCACCAAGTTCTTGCTGTCTTGAACCCCATCATTAATTGGTGAACTTGGACATGTATACATTTACATCTAAGTTGTTCGGACTCTCCAAAGATGTTGCCATATTCATGTCGATCTTTCAAAAATACTCTATTTTTGAAGGATCCGACACACATCCATTAATATTTTTGAAGAGTCCGAGCAACTTAGATTTACATAACCGATCTTGTCCTTCTAATTTCGGAGGGTGCAAATGCAAATTGTAATCTAGGCCAATAATAGGAAAATTTCTAATAGAGAACGTTTTATTTTTTTTAAAGGGCGTAAACAAGCATGAATAATTTTGGAAAAATAACATAAATATACACCTTAACTTGCCGTACTTATACAAATTCCCACCCTTACAAAGTAAT
Source organism: Capsicum annuum (assembly GCF_002878395.1). Classification (NCBI taxonomy): domain Eukaryota; kingdom Viridiplantae; phylum Streptophyta; class Magnoliopsida; order Solanales; family Solanaceae; genus Capsicum; species Capsicum annuum. The sequence continues at coordinate 268,220,198 of NC_061113.1, forward strand.
TGCAAAAATCTCAATTAATTATGAATCTTCCTTGGATGTATCGGAGAGCTAAGTATGTATCTCGACAGACTCAAAATCAGAAAAAAAAAAATATCGGGAGCTAATTATGTATTTTTACAAGGAAAAACTGTATCTTCGTTGGATGTATTAGGTATCTCGACAGACTCAAAATCAAAGAAAATGTATCGAAAGCTAATGATGTATCTTTACAAAGGAAAAATTATATGCATCTTCGTTAGATGTATTGGGAGATAATTATATATCTTGATAGATCCAAAATCGACAATTTCAGTAATTATGCGAAATATCAAAATATTCTCCATATTATACATATTATCTTCTGACGTGAATTACATATGAGAAAATTAAAGATAATATTTGACAAAGTCCTATAGTCCAAACTTATATTATTCCTACAAATTGTTGAGCCGCAAATGTAATGATATTTCACATGATCCTACTTTAATCCTCAAAGTTAGTTAGATCTTACTATATTGCCATGGACATTAATTAGAGTGACACTAACAGATTAATTAAGTCATTAAAATATTTCTTTGCTTTGAAATGGAGTTTCAGCTTTTATATATTAGTAGACATCAATTAGATGTGCGTTAATATAATATGGTCAGTTGCTTATCCTAAACAATAAATTTTCTCATTACTTATTGGTGATGATGTGACTGGCCAATTACGCAATTTACCAATTTACTTTAAGAGTGATATTCATAATTCTATAGTAGTTGAAAGTAGTTATATTAATATACCATAAACCTTTTAAACACTCCACTATCAAGAAAATTATTAGAGTAGCCTGCATGGCAAGTCAATTATATATATCACTAATTACCTATACGTCAGTAATTTCATATGAAGTAGTAAAAACAATTTTTCTTTCTATATCTTCGACTTGAAAATATATTACGTATATAAATAAGTATTTTTCTTTGACATAAAGCGTCAGCTTTTATAAATTAGATAAGTATTACCCGGTCCTTTCGTTCCATAATAAATGAATTGCTGTAGTATTTTTAAGTGTTCAAAATAAGTGAATCATTCACAATTCAAGGTAGATATTGAATTTTTTTTTCAAATTTACCCTTTATTAAATGTGCATTGGGAGTGATGTATCATTATTAAGGTTTTGAAATTTAAAGAGGGTAAAAATGAAAAAACATGATAAATTTATATCTTTACTTTTTTTTTCTTAACGTGTGTGCCAAAATCCGACAATTGTAACGGGAGTATTTGTAACTTGAGGTATGTGTCAATTTAGTCAGCTGCTTATCCTAAACAGTCAATTATAGTTAAATGTTCACATCAATCCATTTCAAATTATTTGATTTATAGTTTAATTAAAATGAAAATCTCCTCGGTGATTTTATTTTATTTGTTAAGGGTCACTTTGTCCTCAGTCAACCATTACGGTATGTTATTCCGCAGTAAGAAATTACCAATTACTATCTCTGATTTTGATTTGACACAAAATTTTAAAAAATACATTAAAACTTACAAATGTTATATTAGGTATATAAATCCTTTCCTCATATGAGATCGGCAAGGTATAACACACAAAAAATTATAAATAAAACAAATAAATAATTATAGGATCATTTTGGTACGAGTTTATTGTTTACTTCTATTGGGATACATACATGCAATATGAAAAATAATATTTGATCAATTTAACAAAATGATTATAGATGGAAAATGCCCGACAAAATCTTGGCTTAGGATAAGATCATCGTCAAAAAGTGTGACATGAACTTTGCTTCACATTAAATTAAATTAAATTAAATTAGATGTATATACTAATTAAAATTCACACGTAACTATAACCAACTTGCAAGATAAGAGAGAGCAACTATCTCCCAACTTTATTTCTATTTTGCAACTTTTCAATAATTCATATTCAGTTCATATTCTTTTTTCAAAAAAAAATAAAAAAAATAGATGCCTACATACATGCATGCATGATACTTGTGTGTCTCAAATTTTCAAATTTGATGTCCTTTTTTACTTATCAAGACAAGATAATTTTTTTTCCCATTATACCCTTAGTGTAATTGATTACTCCTTGTTATTAGTCATCCATCAATATTGGAGCTAATAACAAGACAGATTTAAGAGGGGTAAAATGATAAAGTTACATTACCAATCATTATTTTTTTAATAACTGTGTAATCCCAATTTGGAACGAATAAAATGGGACGGAGGAAATATTTGATAGTAATATTTATTATATTTCTTACATAGTACTACTACTAGTTTCTAATTCAATGAACCCCACTGGTGCATGGCAAAGATGATCACTATTGCTTACTCATTTTTGGTGTGCAAATTGAGCCTTTAATGTGACCCACACAATTTCCCCGGGCCATGGCCTCTGCTAGGCTTAAGGAGGAAGTGGGCCCACGGTATTAGTGAGTGAATGAAGATGGCAAGGCCTGGCCCATCCATAGTAGAGCTATTGCCCTTTTCTCTCCCCATAAAATTGCACAGTTCGACTCGATCTTCTATTTTTGTCCTTCAAGTAGGCTTGACTTATTCTTTCACGCTTTAGCGATCGAACTTATACCTGTGGAAATAAGGAAAATTTATTAGTCTTCTCAAAAATTGATGATACCAGTTGTGGTTGTTATAGCGAAGGAAAAACTCATAAATCGTACATCCTTTTTTTTTTTTTTTTTTTAATCGGACAAGACATAAAAATAAGCGCCAACGTGTGATAGGATGAGTCAAATTAATTCTTTGTGGAGAAGAATGGACTGTCATAATGTGAAAAATATAGTACAAAAATTAAATACATGGCTCTCTTTGTTGTACTTTTTGGTCCCACCATCCTTTGCTGAATTGGCATTCTCATCTTGTTTTGAGTTTTGAGTTTTGAGCTTTTAGCTAAATCACAAATCAGTAATATGTAATATATAATTAATACAAATTAAAAAATAAAACCCGTCAATGAATTAGATTAACATTGGTTTATGGAACATTAATTATGTCAAGTGATTAGGTATTGAGTACACTATTCTGCACTGTGTAACTCACGCAAAAGATACAAATGCATATGTAATTTTAACTCTCAAAATTATTCAATAATATAATATTGCAAGGTATAATTGATACTAAAATATGTAGTAATAAATAAAAGTACTAGTTGAAATGACGAGGTTCAAATTGTTTTATTATTATGGGCCGGTATTTTTATATAAATCTTAGTGGCACACACCATGCATGTAATCATTTGTATATTTTTCTTTCTTCTCATCTACTTGCTGCTGAATTGACCCATCCAAAAACCGTTCGACACATAATAAGAGTTTTAAATACTTTATTTTAATTTGTTTATCTTACTTTTCACGTGATATATTTAGAATTATAAAATTAAAAGTTTTTTGGTTATAATTTATATGTCTTTAGTTTAAGACTGCAATAATCAAACATCCTCCTTATTTTCTTAGACTCCTTGTTAGGGATGTGCATCGGTCGGTTCGGTTCGATTTTAAGTGTTATTGGTTTGGTTGATCGGTTTTGATTTTTAAATATATAAAATCAATAACCAATCAATAAAATATTTTCTTATCGGTTTCGATTTATCGGTTTTTGGCCCTTAACGGTTCGATTTTCGGTTTAACCAATAAGAAAATACTTATAAAGTAGAAATAGTAATAACTAATATAAAAAAAATGAAATCTTAATTACCGTCAAAACCTACGCAATGCATTTTCGTTTACAAGAATCTTCAAATTTGAACTGAATGTTTGTTATGAAAAAAATTTAATCCTAATTATTGGAAGCTATAGATGCTTCAAGCTTTTTATTATGATAATAGCCGAACTTTATATCTTACCTTTGTTGCCCTGAATAGGTTAATACTTTGTGAATCACTGAATTATGAATTAGTAGTGCATATAATCTATATACATACACATATCTCTACATAGAGAGAGAGATAAAGAGAGAGAGATTTAAATATATAACATAAATAGAGATAAAACAATAACTTAGTGTATCCTTATTGGGTTATCGGTTTAACCGATAACCCAATAAGTAAAAATTGATATCGAACCGTTTACCCAATAATTTTTTTATAAAATCAATAAAAAACTGTTAACCGGATAAAATTCTCTTTGATTATACTGCTTCATTTATATTCATGTCATGCTATTATTATTCTGCAAAAAAATAAAAGATGCTATAATTATGCAAATGAACAAAACTGATGTCCCTTCACAGAAGAAGAAATTTATTTTCTTGCTGGTTCTTTTTTCATAAGAAGACATGCACTTGATGGCTTCTTTAAAAATGAAAAATTTATTGGAGTATAAATAAGAGTAAGTACATAATTACACCACTGATTTTGTTCGAATTTTGAAAAAAGACACTTAAATTTTAATTTCGATCTATTACCTCACGATTCTTCTTTATTTCGTTGCAAATACATCATTTTTTGATGAATCTCAATCACAATAAAGAGGTGGATGCACGCACTAATCAGGTGCCGCCACGTGTCAAATATTTTTAATTTCATATTTTATTTATTTTTTAATAAATTTTTTCCCTTTTATTTAATTTATCACCCCCTCTTCCTCCACCCCACCCCACCCCGCGTCTAACAGCTCCCTCGTTCCCCCACGCGTCCAGGTCAACAGCTCCCCCCCACCCCCACCCCCCGCGTCCAGTTTCCTCCATTAAAATGGAGCTTAAAGCTCCTATACAGTCTCCATTTTAATGGAGCTTTAAGCTCCATTTTTATTTATGACCCCACCCCACCTCCCCACCTCCACCCTGTCCAATAGCTCCCTCCCCCATTCCCGTCCAATTAAAGCTCCATTAAAATGGAGATTGTACATCATATTTCCTTTCTAAATTTATGGTGATGATGATGTTGTTGTTGTTGCTTTAACTGATGTTGTTGTCGTTGTTGAGTTATGGTGATGAAGAAGAAGTTGGGAAAGAAGGCAACGGTGGATGAGTGAGGTTGGGGGATGGGGTGAGTGGGGAGAGGGTTATGAAATAATTTTAAAAAATAAATAAATATTAATTTTAAAAAAAGAATATAAATTATATATTAAATTATTTACACATGGCAGCTTTTAATTGATCAAAAAAATTAATTTTTGTCTTGTCACGTATTTGTGGCGCGTGTATACACGTAGAGGGTCAAAATGGTTATTTGCAACGAAATAAAGAAGATTTATGAGGTAATAAATCAAAGTAAAAATTTAGGTGTCTTTTTAAAAATTTTAAATAAGATCAGTGGTGTAATTATGTATTTACTCTATAAATAATAAAATAATATATAAATGAAAAAGCAACAGCATATGAAAAAGGGCTGCGGCCAGATTAATTTACTACTACTCATTAATGATTTACAACCAAATCAGCCAAACTTGCTAAAAGTAATGAGAGAGCAACCAACACCAATAATATGATTATCAGTTTATCACTATCATTACAATCAACTGCAATTTAAGTTTCTTGAATTATCTTGGGCATTATAACTTTTAAATTTTAATCTAGATTTCTTTTTTCTTTATATATAATTCATAAGAGAGTCGCTATGAACATAATTAAAATTCAAACTAGTAACATTTATGGTTCGAAGTAATTTAATATTACTATGAGAGTTGGTTTGAGCTATCGTGCCTAATTCTTCAATTTCCAAACAAAGCCTAGGATACATATAGCTATTAATTTTATCTTCTGTTAAATCCAAATAAATCAGTTATTTTAAGCTTCTTCTTTTTTTGGTTTATAATTAAAGGTAAAATTATCTAATATTATATTGGACTTTTGGATTCTGAAATAATATACTATGTATATTTTTCAAAAGGAATCGCAGGCTGCAATATAAAAACAACAACAATATTTATGCTTGAATAAAGTATAGTACACTAGTCTTTTCCCCCACCTTACAAAACATGTCTCCGACCTTCTGTTTTGGTGCAACAATATGAATATTGTTTTTCTAGTCTCTGCGTACAATGACATACTTAATTATGCTGCTCGATCTTTCATGATAATAACAACAACAACAATAACATACCCACTATCGTTCGGTCCGATAAAAGTGAAAACTGTAAAGATAATTGTGTATCCTACTTTAATGGCTGAGAGATGATTTCGGAGGGCATTGCAAAGATGATCACTAAACTTCATCGTTTAAAATATGACCCACACATTTTTTCTGTCATCGATTAAGGAGAAAGTGGGCCCATGTACCGAAAGCCTCAAGGCCCATTACCATGATAAGATGAAGATGAGAAGGAGCTAACTAGTTATTGTGTGAATTTTACGTGGCCAACTTTCCATCCATCATTTTAGTTTTATGG